>NC_056725.1:1724063684-1724141184 GCF_019279795.1 Protopterus annectens
CTAAAAACCCAAAAAGATTCATGAATTAATCCATTACATTTTCATTAAAATTCATTAAAAAAACTTTTATTTCTTCTTCTAGTTGATACTTGTAAAATGGCATTCTGCTGTATTACATATCGTCTTTTCAAAAGTGGTTTTAATTTTGATCCTAAACAGATGCTATAAAACTACAATGGAATCTTGGTAAGGACTTTAACTTGTATATAAGAGTCCCATTAGTATAACTCTTTTTACAGCAATGGAGAACGCAAGATCACCGTTGCTTACTGTCTCGCTATGTTAAAGGAGTTTAACATAGTGAGACAGCTTTAAAAAAAGTAACTGAGATGTTCCTATCTCCGTTACTTTTTTTTAAAGGTATTTCGCTATGTTAAATGTGTTTAAAATAGCGAGACAGCTTTTTTAAAGCTGTCTCGCTATGTTAAACCCATTTAACATAGCGAGACACATTGTGAAAAGCAACGGAGATCTTGCTTTCTCCGTTGCTTTTTTCAAAACTGTCTCGCTATGTTAAATGGGTTTAACATAGTGAGACAGTTTGTAAAAAGCAACGGAGATCTTGCTTTCTCCGTTGCTTTTGCCCACAGCTCTGATGTACTGCGTAAGCGTACGCATGCGCAGTACTTCAGAACTGCCGCAGAATACCAGACAGCTGCGGAAGGGCAGCAAAGAGGCATTATACAATGCCATTATTTAAGAAAAATCATTTTTTTTCTTAAATAATGTCATTGTATAATAGCAATAACCCACTTCTGAGTGTGGGTAATGCTAGATTTACCCATACCCAGGTGTGGGTTATTGCTATAATAGCCAAGGGCCAGAAAATTCATTTTGCTGTTAAGTGAAGTAAAAGCTAGGCTCACTCATTTTAAAAAATAAATAAGTAAATGCATTTGTTAAAGTCAGCCAATGGGTCAGGAAAGAAGTCATTATGCTAAGGATGTCTGGAAAGCATACACTTTTCTTGAAATAAACAGGGAGCTTATTTAGGGAGTACCAAGAATCAGATAAATGCACGTGCTAAGGAATTCCCACATCCTGAATTGTTTTTGAACTTGACATAAAATGAAGCATGTAAAAAACATAAATGGATAGAGTTTGAAAGTGTAAATTGTTTCTCAATCATATGTTATGTCTTTTGCAAGTGGTAATAAAGGAGAAATGGACTATTTGAGTTGGAGATGCTGAACGTTTTAATAAACATTGGACATGTGAACAGATTCAGAAGTTTTGGAACACAGTCTGAGTTATAATGATTTTGGAACTAGGTATTTGTCTGAATTTATCTTCAGGCCTGTATTTTTGGGTTGATGCCAAGCACTTTATAGTAGATGTGATGGCAGTCACAGTTAGACATCTGCAGGTATTGAGTGGATATGGAAAATGTTATGTATTTACATTATTCAAATTCATTAGGTGAGTCATTGAGAATGACTAGCCAGCTTCCTATCCTGTGTAGTAACTAGGCATCTTTTTTTCAAATACAGAGGGACTTGGTAGAGTCTTTGCCATTTTCCTTTTGATTTTATATTATTTATGGTTTACACTGATGGTGGAAAGCATCTGGGCATTGACTGTTTGGCTATTCTTGAGAGCACTTATTGAATTTGTACAGAAGATTGCTGTGGCAATGGGACTATTCTAAATAACAACCTGCCCAACAGGTGATCTATGGATTTACCCATAGCCAGACAGCCAAAGAGAGGAGTACTTCAGCAGACTCTTTAGAAGTCCTTAAATTTGTTATTTTTGCATCCTGACTGATGTTCATCGTGTTACCCTGCTGCAGTCATCACACTTGGGTTATCCTGTCGTCAGGCGGTCCTGCAGTCGGCCGGAATTCCAAAGTCTTGGTCTGACGTCAGTTGCTGTCACCTCATCCCTGACGTCAGTGCGCCAGAGGTATATATATTGCAAACAACGACATTTTCTTCAGTCTTTCTTGCCGCGCGGTGCTCGAAGCAGAAGCAGTTTGCAAGTGCCGGTCGGCCGACCCCTGAGATTGTCGAATTCGAATTTCAGACTGAAGTCTTCTATAAAGCTAAGTACCCCGTTGGGGAAACTTTTCTTGCCTCAGACTGATGTCAGAAAAAGTTAACAATTGCATTTCTTGTGGGAAGCAAATACCTCATAAGGATTTTCATTCTTACTGCATACCTTGCCTAGGCCCTGATCACGACGTCACTTCTTGTCGGTTTTGTGCTAGGTTTAATAAGCATACTATTAAAAGGCGATTTGATTTCGCACAACACTATTTTGGTAGAAAATGTAACTATAACATGCCGTTGGAGCTATCGACTACCGGCGTGCACAAAAAACACAGGGATAAGGACGGACAGCCCAGGCCTAAGCCAGATTCCAAGGCCTCGGCTGATCCAGTCTCCGGTACTCCTGTTCTCAGTGATGCTCCGACGCAGCCCCTGACTACGTCAGATCTGGAACCCGAGACCGCTATGGATATTTTGATGGAATGTACTAGGCCTACGCAGCCTTTTACTTCAGGCCCTTCTGACGACTTAGCTTCTAAAGACGTCAGTGCTACAGAAACGCCATCGGTTTCTGAAGGCGTTTTCAGACCGTCGACTCTCACCATTAAAACGTTTTCTAAGTTTAAGACTCCTTCTAAATCTAAAAAGACTGCACTTCAGTCTCCTGTTCATGGCCCTATGCCTAAGAAACAGATGCTCAAGAATGGCTGAAGGTTTGATTTCTCTTATCAGGGGTTCACAGCCCCCTCCTGACAAAAGGCCTAGACAAGAGGAAGACTCTGCTTCCTCTGAACAACTGTCCATTTCTTCGGATTCCTCTGAGGACCAAGATTATTCCTACTCTCCTTCTGAAGATTCTGATGCTGAGGACTCTATTCCCTCAGCTTCTCCTCCTGAGGACTACTCCTTTGGGGAAACCTTACACACTATGAGGGAACATTTTCACTGGGAAGGTCAAGACTACTCTGATTCCAAGAAAAGGCTCAGAGAGTTTCTCTTACTCCCCCAACACAGACCTCTAGCCATCCCACCTGTGTTGGACATTGTGGATGATGTCTATTTAGAATCCAGTTTCAACCCAGACTCTCTTCCTCCTGCTCCGGGTAAGCCTGACAGATACTACAGAGTACCTGATTCCCACAAATTTCTTTACAAAAGCCCAGTTGCTGACCGAGAGACTATCTCCCAGGGTCCCAAGGGGGCTAAGGCTTCTATGGCTAAAAACCCAGTACCTTCTGAGAGGGATTCCAGAGTACTAGACAGGTGGGGGAAAAAGGTTTACACCTCAGCCACATTAGCTATGAGGGCACTAAATTGCCAATTTCATATGCTTAAGTATCCGCAATTTCTAATCTCTCAGTTAAAGCAAAGGATAACCTCAATACCTCAACAATCTGAATTGAAAGAAGTACAGGATTTGTTGCACGCCACTGAGCAGGTTGGCAAAACATACCTTACAATGTGGGTTTGATTCTTTGGAGGCCTCCTGCAGAGCAGCTGTCACTGGATCGGTTATACGTAGGCATGCTTGGTTAAAGGAACAAACTCTGCCTGATCATGTTAAAGCAAAACTACTAGATGCTCCCTTACAGCAGGATGTTCTTTTTGGAGTTAAAGCAGAAGAAGTTTTAAAGAAAATGGAAGATAAGGCAAAATCAATGCAGACAGTCAAAGATTTCTTACAAGTACAACCCCCTCGCTTCAATAGAAACTGGCCAACAAAAAATTGGTCCTTTCCAGCTGCTGACAGACCACAGAGGGGTAAATACAGGCACCCAAGGGGCAGAGGACAACCACAAGCCCATTATAAACCTCGCCAATGGGGCACAACAACACAGAAGGGAGGAGAAGACAGGTCTCAACCCACCAGAAGGCAAACTCAATGACTTGCACCTCATCTGGCCGAGCAGTACTCTCTTGACAGCCTCCTTGGGGGAAAAACTTGCACTTTTTGCAGACAACTGGCACATGGTCACAAAGGACAAATGGGTCCTAGACATAATTCTACGAGGATACAGATTCCACTTTCACACCTTGCCAATGAAAAGAGGAATGCCAAACCTGCCACAAAATCAATGGGCAGAGGCACAAAAGCAAATTACAGCTCTCATAGACATGAGAGCCATTCAACTGGTACCTACTCGAGAGCAAGGCCAAGGATTTTACTCAAGGCTCTTTCTAGTACCCAGAAAGGACAATGCTTGGAGACCAATTCTGGACCTTTCAATTCTAAACACTTACTTACAAGTTCCCAAATTCAAGATGCTGACACTACAGCAGCTATTTCCCCTGTTGGGCAAGGAAGCATGGCTAGTAACGTTGGACCTCAAGGAGGCATACCTGCATGTCCCTATCAGGCAAAGTTGCAGAAGATACCTCCGTTTCATTGCAGGTTCAACCCATTATCAATTCTCTGCACTGCCCTTTGGCTTATGTACTGCGCCCAGAGTTTTCCCAAAATGCCTGCCACCAGTAATTGCATACTGCAGACAAAGAGGAATTCAAATATATCCATACCTGGACGACTGCCTCATCCAAGCAGAAGCAAAGACATTCTCTTACATCATCTGGCCTTTGTGAAGCATCTACTAAATTGTCTGGGGTACACAGTAAACGAAAAGAAGTCAAAACTAGTACCCTCAGAAAAAATGACATTCCTGGGTGCCAGCTTGGATACAACGGCCCAGAAGGCTTATCTAATACCAGACAAGCAACTACAACTGACTCAATATTTCAAGACAATGGCAACAAAGACCCAATTAACTGCAAGAAGAATTCTGCAGGCTTTGGGCTTCATGGCATCTTGCATACTAATACCATTTGCAAAACTGCATATGAGGAAATTACAGTGGTACCTAAAAAGCGTGTGGTCTCAACACAGCCACAGCTTGGACACAATGATATCTCTCATACCCTGCCTTCAACATGAGTTTCTATGGTGGTCACAGGCATGTCACCTCAACAAGGGTCAGCCTTTCACCTTGCCCCCAACCAGGCAAACTATCACAACAGATGCTTCAGACTACGCCTGGGGGGCGCACATGGCAGGACAATGCATTCAAGGCCTATGGACTGCAGAACAAAGAAAACTGCACATAAATCAAAAAGAGATGCTAGCTGTACAGAAAGCTCTGACAACCTTCAAGGATCTACTACATCCAGGACAACTTGCAATAAAGATGGACAACACCACAGCAATGTGGTACATAAACAAACAAGGGGGCACACATTCCTACCCTCGTTGCAGGCAAGCAATGATCTTATGGAACACAGCTCTGGCCTACCAAGTCCAGTTACAAGCTCAATTCCTGCCAGGACAGAAGAACACATTGGCAGACGACCTAAGCAGAAACATCAAAGATCCCCACGAGTGGAAACTAGACCCACAAATATTTACAATGATAACTCAGAAATGGGGCCTTCCAAACAGACCTGTTTGCCAGTCCTCAAAACTACCAACTGACAAAATTTTGTACAAGGACATTCCACCATCAAGCTTGGAAAGTGGACGCTCTCTACTTCAGTTGGAAAAACCTGACAGCATATGCCTTTCCTCCATTACCTCTTCTCACAAAGGTTCTTTTGAAGGTCAAAAAGGAGAAACCACGACTGATTCTCATAGCCCCAGACTGGCCACGCCAGCACTGGTACCCACTATTGAAGAATATGGCTCACAGCCCACCATGGATATTGCCTCAAATACGCCATTTGCTCACGCAACAAATAGATTCTACACAGCCAGCTCAAAACTTTAAATCTGGCTGCATGGCAAATCTACTAAACATCCAACCATCTCCTCTTTCACAAGCAGTTTTGGATGTTATTCTGGAAGCCAGGAGGCCAAGCACCAGGAAGGCTTACTCAGACAAATGGAAAAGGTTTTGTGCCTGGAACCAAGCCAAAGGCCAAGACAAAACTCAACCTCACATGCCGCACATTCTGCAGTATTTAGCTGAGATGTTGCACAAAGGACTTTCCTTTTTCTCAATTAAAATCCATGCTTCAGCTATTTCAGCTCACTACGACACAAATCCACCTTTATTTTCAAATCCTCTTCTAAGGCAGTTCCTCAGAGGAGCAAAAAATATTAGACCACCTAGGAGAGCTCCTACACCAACATGGGACCTCAACTTTGTACTGGAAAAACTAACGCTATCTCCCTTTGAACCAGCTTTCTCTGCAGACCTTCAGTTCCTATCTTGGATGACTGCCCTGCTCCTGGCAATAACTTCAGATAGGAGAGTCTCAGAACTACAGGCACTAATGGCAGTGGAACCTTTCCTCATTTTCATCAAGACAGAGTTTCTCTACGAACTAATCCTTCCTTTATGCCTAAGGTGGTTTCCAGTGTAGCTTTAAATCAAACCATCCACCTACCCACCTTCTTCCCCAATCCACAGAACAAAGGTGAGAGACTCCTGCATTCCTTGGACATTCACAGGCAGCTTCATTACTACTTGGATAAAACTAAGACTTTCAGAAAAACTGACCAGCTCTTTGTATCCTATGCTACAGCTTCTCAAGGGAGGGCTATATCCAAGCAAACCATTTCAAAATGGATAGGTCATTGCATACGGGTCTGTTATACCCATCATGGGAAACCAGTTCCTGCTACCATTAGATCCCACTCTACCAGGGCAACAGCTACCTCTACTGCCTTTCTAACGGGGGTTCCTACCAAGGAAATTTTAGAAGCTGCAACTTGGAGTTCTGTACACACCTTCCCCAAACACTGTCACTTGCCTCTTTACTCTAAGTCCAGGGCAGGCTTCGCCACTGCAGTTCTGCAGGGCCTTATTGCCTCCACTAACCCTCTATGATACCTCCCCCCTACCTTAGCTTTGGGATTCAACCCAAGTGTGATGACTGCAGCAGGGTAACACGATGAACATAGTACAGTTTTGTACCTACCATAAATGTAGATGTTCAAGTGTTCACCCTGCTGCAGTCCAGGTTACCCTCCCTCCATCCCCTCTGATCTACTGGCTAAATCTCTGCTATGCCTTACTTATGTATTTGCTTATAGCTGAAGGGATTTTGTGTTTGTGCAGTGTTCACACCATTTGGTACTAATTCTGATCACCCTTTTGGGGGCACCTGACATCTGGGGCAAGAAAAACTGAAGAAAATGGTGTCTGTTGCAATATATATACCCCTGGCGCACTGACGTCAGGGATGAGGCGACAGCAACCGATGTCGGACCAAGACTTTGGAATTCCGGCCGACTGCGGGACTGCCTGACGACAGGAAAACCCAAGTGTGATGACTGCAGCAGGGTGAACACTCGAACATCTACATTTATGGTAGGAACAAAACTGTACTTTCTGAAGCAATGAAATAGAAAATGAGAACTTTCCCAGAAAGCATTTGCCAGAAAGGATATGAGAGAAAGTTGTAGTTCATTTGCAAGCAATGGTGACTGGCCTTGTCAGGTACACTCATGTGCCCTGTTTGGAATCATATATGGATGTGTCTGTGAATTAGGGGTATAACAGCAGTTGTTAGGTGTTTGACTTCTCAAAACATTAGTCACACTCTCAAAGGATTGAGTAAACTGGTGTAAGTAGAAAGGATGGGAAATACAAATTTATCTTAGAAAAATGGACTCTTAAAAACCATTAGACTAGACTGACAGAGGACTGGATACTTGTATCATAGTTTGTCATTTTACAGAGTTGCGTGCAGTTACTGAAGGTTGACAACATTGTATATGTGAGTAGGATTTGGAAATTGCAGGTACAGCCTCCTGTTTTTAACCAGGAGTGCTCCTGGTCTCATTTCACCCAGCTGGTAAAGGTGTACGGTGTAGCTTATTATTAATAAGAAACAAGGAAAGCAGGCAGTAAGACTCAAGTTCACCTGATTCACTTTCTAGCAGTGGATGAGCTGTTTCACAGTGTTGGACTGGATAATGTGGGACCCTTGAAGATCTGTATTTTTTTAACTTATGAACTGCTTGTTTTCATAATAGTAAATTTTGTCTTTAAATACCCAATGGCATTTGCACTATCTGTTCTGATGAACAAGATGGCAAAGAGTTTTATAGGGATTTTTTTATAAACTGGATCCCTGATTGAATTTGCCCACTGATCAAAGTGTTGCCTTCATGGTATAACTTGAAGAAATATGTGTGGGAGAAGTGAGTAGTGCTGGAAATATACTGTACCCTAACACCCCAGTTCATTATATGGTTTTGATAAGTTTAACGTTGCTCTGCAAATAATGCTGCAGCATTTGTTGAATATCGTCTGTGTAACTGAGACCGCAAGGGGCAGAGACTGAGGCTTATCTTTTGATTCATAGGTAGTAAGTTTGCAGTCCATAGAACCATGAAGGAGTCGAGCTCAGTTTCCCAGTTGCTTCCAAGTACTCCCTGGTTAAGTGACATGTTGTAGGTCATTCAGTACAAATGAGGGCTGACTGAAGGGAATCCTGTACCACATGAATTACATCTCACACCCTTAATCCCCTGCACCAAATGTCAGCCTAAAATGTTACTGTTGTCCACCGAGTACTCTTCTTTAATCCCTTATCCAGAGAGTGCATGGGGTCCTAGACATGATCCTGGACTGCAAAGGCCCATGTACTACCCAGATTATTACAGTACTGTGTTATGTTGTGAAATGGAGGGAAAAGCTGCAGTAGCTCCTTTTGTGATGGTGGTAATACAGTCAACTTACCGAGAAAAGGAGCTCTCAGCCATGTTGGAGTTTACTAAACATGAGTAAGGGAATTATCTGCTGACAAGTTTCACCCCATTGTTCCAGATGTTACGTTTTCTCTTTTTACATACTTTGTTACTCTTCGCAAGTGACTTAAACAGACATTGCTTCTCATTTGCCCCTGAAAAGAAGCAGTTGTGCCTAGTTGGTTTACCCAGCCAACAGATTAAAAGTATGAATATATACTGATCACTCCAACAGTGTTTTCACACGAAGCTGTAATTCATTTACATGCAGTGGTGACTGGCTATGTCAGGCACACTTGAGCTTCTTGGTTTGGAATTGTATATGGATGTGTCCATGAATTATGGGTGTAACAATGGTTGTTAGGTGTTTGGCTTGTCAAAACATTAGTCACTGGTTTAAAGGTTTGAGTAAACTGGAGCAAACAGAGATGTGGGTCTACCCAGCCAACAGATTAAAAGTATGACTAAACTGGTCACACCAACAGTGCTTTTGGAAAAAGCTGTCATTCATTTATAGGCACTCCTGGTTTGGAATTGTATATGGATGTGTCTGTGAATTAAGGCTATAACAGCCGTTGTTGGGTGTTTAGCTTGTGAAAACATTAGTCACTCTTTTAAAGGTCTGAGTAAACTGGCGCAAATAGAAATTATGAGAAATACAAAATTTTCTTAGAAAATAGACTGTTGTATGCTTAGACTGTACAGATGGAGGGCTGGTATTCGATGGTATGATGGTATGCATCCTGAAAAATTAAAGGAGGGCATTATTTATAGCCAAATCAGTAGGGTTTTAAAACTTACTGAAGATTCCAGTAGTGTTGAGAGCAAGTTTCAATATTTAAAGGAAAAGTTTGCAGCTTGAAGAATGCCTCCGTCACCTTTTTGGTATCTGGTGACTCATTCTTAATCATGGTGAAGGATATATGGCAGAATGATTAACATTAACACTGCTACGTAAGTTTGAAAGAACATCTATTCCTCTTTTAGGAAATGCATGTCAGAGAACTGAGGTAATAGTTAAGGTGGGGAAGACTGCCCAGTAACTATTACAGAATGGACCTGTGAAATTTACATTGCAAATCTGGGAAAACGATATTCAAACCAAGCAAAGTCAAGGCATATAGAGTTTGACATAGAAGGGTGGGGCAAAACAAACCAACAGCCATTTTCTAGCGAAAGAACAAAAATTTGAAGCTCACATATTAAACATCATAAATGTTATGTCTGTAAGCAGATATGTTGGAAATGTGAAAAAAAGACCATTTGGCTGTGTTTTCAGCATCCAAACTTGTCATCCATAGAAAAGGGAGAAAATGAATTCCAGGAAGATTTATTGGGGTAGAGCACTCCAGTTTCCCAGCTGACAGTGAAGATTATGGAATACCATTAAGTCCACAACACTTATATTGGCATATTTGTGAGTAAGTAAAGGTTTATTGCTCAGCAGCTATTTAAAACGCATTCCAGAGCTGAGCATACGCACCTTCTAACTGAGTACTGCATACAAACATTTCTTAGTTAAGCTATGTTGCAGTTGTGGCTGTCAGGTGTACACCAAAATGTATGATATGCCAGTGTGCCACAATCATGTGTGCGCACATAATGCACAGTTGTTTTGCAGCAGATGTCCTTCAAAGATACTTCAAGTTCCATGGCTCAGATTTCAGGATTCAGAATAAAGCCCTACTGAGGTTTGTGCTCCCAAAACCCTAAGGCTGACATCAGTGCATTATTGGGTTCCTGGTTGTGGCAGACGGTAAACAAGAGAGAGCGATGCAAAACCACATTGCAGTTTAATGCAGAGCACTAAACCTCACAATTAATTATTCACACTGACACCATTTTTCCTGAATGCCATAGTTTATGGGTGAGCAGAGACTGGGTAACCTATTGCTGGCTAATGCCATAATGCTGATATTTAATTAAATTCAGTGTATTCTCTAGCACACAAGCTTAGATTGCTTGTGTGCACATGCCTCAGTTTTGTATGCATTGCTCATGTTTCATTAACATTTGGTAATAAAGTCAAGGTTTTCAGTTTCTTTAATGGAGGCTGCTTTTATGTTTGCTGGGTTCTCAGAATTTCCATGTCTGTAATTCTTCCATGAAGATCACATATGTTTTGAATTTTGTATCTGCTGTGGTACATTTTGCTAAACAGTGTTTGGTGTTTATAGCTTAGCATTCAGAACAGGCTGATCAGGTAATCTCTTATGCTTGTTGCAGCTGTTTTCCTTACCCCATGTATATTAACTCTCACAGATGTAAATATTTTTTTTCTTTTAATGTATGGCTGTCTTCTGAGAGTATTTTTCTTAGTTAATGAAGCTGATTGTGCAATTAGCATTCTGACATAGAGCAGCTGTTAAAAGATTTTGTATTCTTGAAAACTCTTGTAAATCTGGTATTTTGAGGAGGAGAGAGATGTGGGTGATCTTAAGGATGCTGCTTAGTGTGATACCTTAAATTTCACCCTCACTCCCAAATGAAGAAGTTGATACCTTTACCTGAACCTCTAGTAAAGCCCCATGCCAGTCTAGTAGTTTGAACTTAAGTACTAGACAAATGGTGTCTTTGTCTGTTTCATTCTACCCTGCTCACCAGTTGTACCTCCAGGCTTGATCATGCGAAGGCAAAGTGAAGGCCCTTCCTGAAGTGAGTTTATGGCAGGGTCAGGTGTCGCACTGGTTGTTTTTGTTGCTGAATAAAACTGCAGTACTTTTACAGCTTGCTGTGTTATGTTAGATTTACCTTTATACGTTTACATCAATGCAGTACAACAGGAAGCTGTCTAGAACTTTTCTATTTCTCTCAAAAAATCAAATGTTAGTGCTTATAGTCTTAAAACAGAATATCCATATGTTATAGAATATAGTCAGTAAAAAAACAGTATTTTTGCTTTGTCTTTTTAGCATCCATCTTGTTTTCATGTAGAACCTATAGATATAATGAAGTTCTCCGGCATTAGGGCTGATGTAGGAACTCTCATATTATACTGCTGTCTGAAGAACTGTAGGTTGTATATCCAGGGAGTTATGGTTTGTGCATTTATATCTTCTTGCTGCCTTTCCTTTATTGTTGTATTTGAAGGGTTGAGAGAGCATATCGTAGCCATAGCCTGTCCCTTGTTTTTCTGTATTTCTTAATAACCACTCTACTTAATCTAGCTGTTTTCCTTCCTCACATAAAAAGGGAACTGCTGTATTGTAAAGTGTTTGGTGGAACATTGCGGAATGGCATTGCCTGCAGTCATAAAGTTCAAGAGACTGAAACACTGCTGCAAGCGATCATCATTGCTTTACTGAAGTAGTTTGCTGAAAGCTTTGGTCTCTCACCTAGTATCAAACGTACAAAAATGCATGTACAGTTTTCTGTGCGATTTGTTTGCACAACTAAGGTGTGTATTCAGACAAGTTAGTCTCCAGTGCAAAAACCCACATAACTTCTGCATGTGTCACACAACAAGTAGATTTACAAACAACAGTCTTGTAAGCTGATATTTTCTCAGTGTTTAGCATTAACTAATACTTGGCATATAATGGAGAAAAAGGTCACTCGTCTGAAACGCTGATAAATCTTTTAAGTCTAAAAAGATAGCTTAATTGAAAACATGCTTGCTTTAGTTCAAGAATTACTAAAGTTTGATAGTAAACCTGTTATTGTGAATTATTAGTTTACTGCAGCTTTCTTTATACATGGATTTGAGTACAGCAATGTCTGTTTCTGCTGGTTGTGTAGAGCAGTTTCTCTTCTTTTTGAGAAATTTTAATGCATGTCTTTAGTTGTTGGTGTAATGTGAGTGCATTCCACAACCGTGATTTGCATTTTTATTTCAGTTGTCACAAATAAACATGTTCATGCATATAAAGTTAAACAGAATTCCCATAAATCTGAAATATGACAACTCTGGAAGGGTACACTGCTATCCCATACCTGTGTGTTGCACCTGACTTGATTGGATATCTAATCATTTAAAACAAAGGTGTCATTCACTATTAAAGTTCTGGTAGATTTATAAGCCTGTAATATTAATTTAATGTATTGCAGTATATTGATTTATACCAGATGTAATTAGAGAATTTACATTGGGCTAATACCAAACACATCCAATAAATAAATAAATAAATAACATGGAAGCTAATTATCTACTATTCGCTGGCTGTGCTGGGAGTCTCCTACATGCATTCACCCTCTCTGAATCATTGTTTTACAGGCTCTCAATGCCCGCTTTACACCTAGCTTATTGCTATGGATCTGCCCAAGCACTCATTACTTGATGAGATATGATTAAGGTGTAGCCTTCATTTAGACAGGTGTAAGGTGATTTTATGATGCTTTGGCCTAATGCCCACATTGTATCCTAGTTTAAGTACTTGGTTGAGGTGTGTGCAGTGATGCATTGTGGGTTGTTACCTGCTTCTGCATGTGAAGTAGCTCGTTCTTGAGCAGACTTCTGCTAGGTATGTGTGATCTCCATGAAAAATGTAATTTGTTTTGAAAATACCTTGCAACATGCCTGTCGGCTTTCATGAGAGAGACAAATAGGCAGCACCTCTTCACACTTCTCTGCCTTGAGTTCATATCTCATCAAGTCCTGTACTTGTCCTTTTAAACTGCCAAACTTAGTTTACATATATGACTATTGTGGCCTTGTAGCTCAGGGGTTAGAGCACTGACCTAGTAAACCAGGGATCATATATTATATTTCAGCCATTAAGTACATTTTGTTGTATTATTATTATTATTATTATTCATTCTGGAATGGTGCAACCCTATTTTGATTTTGTTTTCCTTTGTAAGATTGAAAAATACAATTCTGAATACTCTAATGCCCACTTAAATCCTTCCAGTCATTTTTATGCAGCAGGGTTATGGCTGTTTAATTTTAACTTCCTTTCATGTAACTTTTACCTTAAGTCACTTTGTACCATTGCTGCTATCTTTACTTACTAACATTATTTGTTGTTCTTGCAGAGTTGTGCCTCTCCAAAATGATTTGAGCTCAGCATTTCAAATAGGACTTCATTATTTATTCTTTTGCTCCCTTATTTCTGCTACTGAGAACAAGTTTTCTTTTTGATCTTCTGCATCTTGTTAGCTAACCATATATTCTAATAATAATGATTTGTTTTAGTTATTAGCTCATCATACATAATTCCTCTGATCCTTGTTCAGCCTTATGAACATCAGTTACAGAATATAAGCCCAAATGCATCCTTGTAGAGGCTATGTTGGGAGGCAAGACTAGTGTATAAAAATCTCATTTATATTCAAGCTATTCCCCTCCAATTGTATGAGAATTGATGCACACTATACTACCTATGTCAGAAAGCTCAGTGACCTAGTATTGATTACTCCGACCCACACAAATCTCTGCTCAGTAGATTCCTTAATAACCTTGCACAAATAACCAAGTAAAATATTGATGGTGGACATTTGGAAGTAGTGTAATTTATTAAATATAATTAAGCGCTTTCATCTGTAGTTTGATAATTTATTAGAGAATAAAACAGTTGTATTCATGGTGGAGCTTTAGAAGAAATGTATTTTGTTTGGTTGTAAGTTTTAATCTGATATTGTTAATCCTCGTTCATTCCTTACGTATGGGTATCGCTTCCGACCTCGGAACCGAGCTGGCCATCTTCCAAGCTCGTGTCAGCTACAAACTCTCGAGCTAAACTCTTACCCAGAATTCCCCTCTTCCTGTTACCTCAGATTTCGTTTGCCGCATCGCCATTCGGTCATGTCAAGCTGCTTCTCTTGAGCTAAGTATAGATATTTGTTGTTAGTCTAGTCTAATATAACCTTTTCTGTCAGAAAATGTTCTATTTTGTTGTCTCTTACCTTATCGCATTTAGCGGCTATATTTCCTTTAGTTTCCTTCCCTTTACTCTGCACTTTTTACCGCAAGGTATTTTCTCCCTTACCATCATTGGTAAACCCTTCTTTTCTTCATTACCTTTGGGTATTATTTCATACCATTGCTGGTACCCTTTCTTCTGTCTCCTTTTCTGTCATGGCAGATAAAAAGGGTAGTCCAGGATTTAAAAGGAGCTCAGATTGTGGACAGAGATTACCTACATCAGATGGCACAGTCTGAGTGGTTATTGCTTGGGTGTGTCTCGCTTATCTGTTGACCCACCCTGTGGTATTTGTAAAAATTTTTCCAATATAACTTTGATTGAGAGGAAAAATAAGTTGTTGCTGAAGCAACTTCTTAAATCTCCCTTTTCAGAGGCTATTTCTAGGTCGGAGGCTTCAACCCCTCCTAGAGCCCATAAGATAATATCAGATGATCCTATGAAGGCCAAGTCTCTGCCTTCGTCCCTGGCTGGGGACTCCCGCCAACCAAGACATAAGAAGGCTAAGATTTCTGCTTCGGAGCTCACTCAGTTGGCCGCAGCACTTTCAGTGCCTAGACCTTCGGCACCAAGGCATTTGGTGCCATCAGTGATTTCGGCTCCGTCTACTGTAGCCTTTACTGTATCAGTACCGAAGAGCTCCTCGGTTCAGACTACTATGACTACTACATCTGCACCAACTGTTTAGTCGGCGCAGACCTTGACCACGTCGGCTCAGACATGTTTCTCGGAACTGATGCCTCAGTTATTGCCACCAATTTTGTCGGTTCCAGCTTCGGTACCGGCAACCACTTCGGCACCGATCTTTTTGTCGGTGCAGACCGTGACCTCTGCACCAATGATTTCCTTGGTGCAGACACCCATAGTCTAGTCTCTCTTGGCACCGTTGTTCTCAATGTGGACCGGTGAGGTGGGCACCGAGCTTGTCTCTTCTGTGGACAGACCTGTTTCTCCCTCAGCTGTCTCCGTGAGGTCCACTAGAAGCCTTTCTGAACATGACGTGTTGCGTCTTGTGGATCAAGTGCTTCTGGCCAGAGGTATCCTGCCCCCCAGGACCTATCCTTCCTTGGGAGGTGATCACCCATCGCCAAAGACCCCTTCTTATTCTCCTCCTTCATTGCCTTTGAAGTCCCTTGATATAGCACAGTCTTCTCCCTCTACGGTTCCCTTTATGGACCTCACTAAGGAACCGCAGTTGCCTTTGTGGCAGGAGAGTTTTGCTATGACCCAGGATGATAGTTGTGACATGCATAATTTGTTGTTTCACAGCCATCTGGGGACTCCGGGTCAGCAGGCTGAGACACTTAGGGGAGGGGTGACCCCTGTCCTGGACACTCACCCCTCTTCAGGTGGACCAGCCTTCCAACTGATGGAGAAGGCTCTGGCTTCTGCTGGCGATACTGTGCTATCTCCCCACCCTCCTCTGGACCGCTATGTTCAGAAGTCGCACCTAGTGGACACCGGGCGCAAGGGCCTCAGGAGATATTCCCACAGGACACCCCCTTTCCATTGTCTTCCCCAGCTTCCCCCTCTGAGGAAGTTCACCGGAAAAGTTCGTGCAAGAGGAAGCACATAGACTCCACAAAGGAGTCCCTCACTGAAGACACAGACTTTGATGGGGAAGGATCCCCTCGGTCACCCTCTGAGGCATTCTTTGGTGATATCCTCGAAATCCTTAAACAGAGAGGTGACTGGCAGCCCTCTAATCCAACCTCTGAGGAGTCTGTGTTCCTACAGGCTTTTCGCGCCTGGCCCCCTACCTTCTGGGTTACTCCACCTGCTGATGAACTGGTCCAGCTCATCGTGCAGCATGCGTGGAAGGCTCCTGACACCATTGAGGCTATTCCCCGGAGGCCAGATAAGAGTTTGTCCCTTCCTGCTATGGATCCCCATTGGTCTAAAGGTCTTCCTGTGGATGCTCTGGTGATTGCAACTGCAATCAAAAGGGATCTTATGGAAGAAGAAAGCCAGACTGTCCATCCGCCCAACAAAGAGTCCCGGGCCCTGGACATGATAGGGAAGGGCACCTTTGCATCAGCGACCTTTGCTATCAGATCCCTGAATTATATGGCACACTTTACCAGGCTTCAAAGGGATCTAATTTCCAAGCTCTCTGAAACCTTGGCTGGTGCCATGTCTGATGAGGTCCGTGACAAAGTGGCCTCTCAGCTGGCCACCATTCAGTCAATATCTAACTCCTCCATGTGACTGATATCTCACGCATCAGAAGGAGCAGCTAGAGTGGCGGGTTCAGCTAAGGTCTTGAGACAACAAGCCTGGATGCACTTGTGCAATTTTGCAGAACCCTTTAAGGCTTCCTTTCTTAATGCTGCCACTGAAGCCTCTTTGCTGTTTGGACCCAAAGTTAAAAGCACACTGACCAGAATTGAACAGGACAGTAAGACCATTTCTGCCGTAGGTGTCCATTATTCTTCCCCTCAATGTGCTTTGTCCTGAAACCAAAAGAGTGGGAAGATATGGTTCAGGAAGTCTCAGGGTCCCTTCCGTGACACACAGGCTGAGTTCTCCCTTAGAGGCAGAGGGGGAAACTCACAGGGAAGATGCCCCTTTCGGGGCAGAGGGGGTCCGTGTAACCAGGGTTCCAGGGACCCTTTTCCTGGCCAGTCCTACCAGCGCTCCTGAAGAGCGGCCCAACTCCTTTCCTCTGGAGGTGGTTGGGGGTCATTTCTCCTTTTACCCTTCTGCCTGGCTAACCATCACCACTGATTCATGGGTACAAAGGATTATAACCAGAGGATATCATATCCCCTTCGATCTTTGTCCTATCCCTTCAAAAAACCTACCAAATGTTCCACCCAATCAAAGGGAAGAAGCAGCACTAGATAGAAAAGTTGCTAAGAAAGAGAGTCATCCAAATAGTCCCTCCAGACCAGATAGGATCCGGATTCTACTTGAGACTATTTTTTGTGCCAAAGAAAACCAGGGACTGGAGACCAATTTTGGATCTCATTGTATTGAACAAGTTTGTAAGAGTACAAAAATTCCGGATGGTCACAATACAGTCTATCCTCCCCCTTTTGGAAAAAGATGATTGGATATGCTTGATAGATCTTCAAGATGCGTACTACCACATAAAAGTGGACAGGCCATCAAGAAGATTTCTAGGGAGCCAGTCATTACCAGTTCAGAGTACTGCCCTTTGGACTCTCTACAGCCCCCAGAGTGTTCACAAAGTGCATGGCAGTCATCACAGCTCACTTGCTACTACAAGGATTCCAGGTGTTTCCATACCTAGACGACTGGCTCATCTCCGCCCCCACCAGACATCTATTGGAAGAAGCCCTGGCACACCCTCCTCCCTGCACAAAGACTAGGCATAACCATAAACTGGTAAAATTCCAATCTCACTCCGTCTCAGTCCACAGAATTCATAGGGGTCATCCTGGATGCAAAGAATTGCAGAGCATCCATTCAAGAGCAAAGAATTCTAAGGATAAAGCAACAACTGATCCCAATCCTTTCAAGGGAGAAATCCACAGCTCACTCTGTCCTACAGCTGTTGGGTTCCATGGCTGCCTCTATCACCATTGTCCCCCTGGCCAGGTTTCATATGAGGCTTCTATGAGGCTTCTACAATGGCTACTGCTCACCCAATGGTATCCTTTTCAGCATCCTCTTTCAGCCAAGATTCGAGTAACCCACAGGTGCAAACAGGATTTAAATTGGTGGATGACCCACAACTCATCACAATGGTCTCACCCCTTCTCCCCCCAGCAGCCCAAGGCTACAGTGACCACGGACGCCTCCCTGATGGGGTGGGGGGGCTATGTCAGGGACAGACAGTCCAAGACACTTGGTCCAAATTGGAGGCCCAACTGCATATAAATTTTCTAGAGCTGAGGGCAGTGCTTCTGGCGTTGCAAGCATTCCATCCCCTGCTACTGTCTGGGACGATCGCGATACAATCAGACAACAATGGCGGTGGTCTGGTGAATATGGCAGTGGGCGATGGCTACCAACCGTTCTAACAACACACATTCCCGGGAGTTCCAACGTGATAGCAGACAGACTCAGCAGGTGCATTCTACAACCTCACAAGTGGTCCCTGAATCCCTTGATAGCGGCAGAGATCTTCCACCGCTGGGGCCGTCCTTGCTGTGACCTCTTTGCATCCCTGACCAACTACAAATGCAGCAAATACTTCGCCCTGATTCCCCCTCTGGGACAGTCACCCAGGGGCGCTCTAGCCCACGATTGGCCCTCTGGTCTTCTTTATGCATTTCCACCTCTCTCCCTCATTTCCCAGTTTCTGAAGAAAGCCCGTCTGTTGAAGAGCAAGGTGATCCTCATAGCACCATATTGGCCTCGTCAGATTTGGTTCCCCTTCCTTTGGCCTCACCTGCTAAATCAACCATGTATTCTCCATCCAACCCCGGGGTTGATCTCGCATCCACAGAAACTGATTCATCCCAACTTGGACAGCCTGAAGCTCACAGCTTGGCTCCTCCATTTCCCTTGATTGCCAGGCAGAATGATCTTTCTTCACCAGTACGGTACATTCTTATTGCATCTCATAAGACTTCCACTAGAATTACTTATCTAAGCAAGTGGAAAAGATTTACCTGTTGGCTGAAAGAAAAACAAGTAGATCCCTTCTCAGCACCGGTATCGATAATACTAAGAGTATCTGACCGACCTATTTCAATCGGGTCTGTTGGCCTCTACCATTAGAGTTCATTTGGCTGCAATATCTAATTTCCATGAGGGTGTCCAAGACTCCTCTCTTATGTCGCACAAATTATGCAAGACCTTCATAAAAGGTGTGAATCATCTGAAGCCCCCTTTTAGAGAACCTATTCAGCCATGGGACCTGTCATTAGTTCTACAAGCTCTGACAATGCCACCCTTCGAACCAGCTTCTTCTTGCGACCTCAAATATTTGTCATGGAAAACCTTGTTTTTGGTCGTCATTACTTCTGCCAGACGTATCTCTGAGCTTTAAGTCTTATGCATCAAGAGTCCATACTTGACTTTTCATAGAGACAGAGTGTCTTTGAGAACTAATCCTTCATTTCTGCCAAAAGTGATCTCTGAAATGTCCATTAATCAAACCATTGAATTGCCAGTTTTCTTCCCCAATCATTCAAACAAAGGAGAGTATTGCCTACATACCCTAGATATTCACAGGCAAATTCACTTCTGCTTGAACAGTACTAAGGCCTGTCGTAAATTAGACCAGTTATTTTTGTCCTATTCTGGACCTAGATTAGGATGCGCTTTTGCTAAGGTCACATTGGTTAGATGGTTGAAAGACTGTGTGACCTTCATTTTTATACAACGTAATATTCCATTGCCGACTACCATAAAGTCTCATTCGACAAGGTCCGTGGCAACTTCTGCTGCCTTCCATACCAGAGCTTCTTTACATGACATCTGTGCAGCTGCAACTTGGGCTACGCCTCATACCTTCATCAATCATTACAAATTGGATTTGGCCTCCAGGGGAAGAGCATCTTTTGGTTCTATGATGCTCAGGGATGTCCTGCCATGAGAGCCTCCCAGGAATAGAGGTAGCTGGGGACTCTGTCCCATATGTAAGGAATGAACGAGGATTAACAATATCAGATAAAGAAGTTATGTCTTACCATAACGTTCAGTCTGTATTGTTGATTTTTGTTCAGTCATTACGACCCTCCCTCCTTCCCCCTCCTGTGGCTTCTAGTGGATCTCACTGTCCGGTTCTTTTAGGTCATTTGACCAGAGGTAGCCTCTACCTTCTTTTGACTTGCAAACTCAATCTGAGGTAACAGGGAGAGGGGAATTCTGGGTCAGAGTTTAGCTTGAGAGTTTGTAGCTGTCCAAGCTTGGAAGATGGCTGGCTCGGTTCCGAGGTCGGAACAGATACCCATACGTAATGACTAAATGAGGATCAACAATACAGATGGAACATTATGGTAAGACATAACTTCTTTTTTTCTTGCACCCAAATATTCTTTCCTTTGGAGGTCTGTTGTTTTGTTGAACCTTGTACAAATAATCAAACTGTGAACCTGGTCTGACTTTTTCACAGGGAATTGTTTTATAAACGACATCCTCATAACAAATATTCCTGACAAAATTAACTCACTTCAAATTGTGTCCCCCCATCAGTGAATGGCCACTGTCCTATATATTTAACATGGTGTCTGAAAACTAATAAACCCCATACACAAGCACTCCCCTCTCAAACTGTACTGAGGGCATACTGTTAACAGAATTATCCGCCGTTTACTGATCTCTTGTATACATTTCTGTAGACCCTACATCAGCTGTCTCTAAACTCTGCATCTTCTAACTCTAATAAGCTCACATTTACCCTATGCAACAGAGATATATTGCCCAGAAAAGACGGTCATTTCTTACCACTAATCTAAATAAGACAGATAAAAGTTAGGAATAAGACTTGGGCTGACTAAGAAGCCAATGAAAATGACCCTATAAAGTTATAAACCTTTCAAAATCTCAGGAAATCCATAAGGATACAGACACTTATAAGGTTTCTTGCTTTCACATTCTCTGGTTGGTCTTATTCAGAGAGCCAGAAAGCAGCTCACCTCTAGTGACATTTTCCCAAAATATATTCTCAAAACCTTAGTCAGCGTTAACATTAAAAACAAGCTAAAAGACAACATTGCTCCTTCAGCACCCTCAGTGTATATGTATGGTCTATAATTAATTATCCTAACCACAATTTTACTTCAGATCTATTACCAAAACCTCTATAATTAAATGTGTAGACAAAATAGTCTACCAGTATAACTCTGACTTCTGTATGCTGCATCCATAAGTTCTTTTAACTTTCCACTCGCCAACAATTGCATCCAACCTAATTTCATGCATTCTGTGATTCTGCTGTACCCCCATATTATCTCCCCTCTACTGTAAGCTGCACACTTTCAAAAAAGTTGGAGAAAATTATTTAGGAACAAATATTCAAATGTGTAGAGACATATGACCTGCTTTCTGACAAACAACACAACATTAGACATAAGTAGACCAATGTCACAGCTTGTACACCACAACCAATGAAATTTCACTTATTGTTCCTTTGACTTTTCCCGGTTAGGGGTCGCCACAGCAGAACTCCGGTCCGCTAATGATTGGCAGTAGATTTTCACGGTGCTAGCTCGAAGCCCAACCTTCAACGAAGGCATGCCCATTCACACACTCGACTGCAGGGAGGACATGCAGACTCCACACAGATGGATAATTGTCTCCTTAACTGGGCACTTTCCCTGGGTTTAAGAGTTCCTTTTGAAAGTACTAATCACCATAACCTGTTCTGGTAGGTAAAGATTTAGGTTTCCTCATATGAAGTAGGTAGGTTTGCTATCTATATAGCCAACGAAACCTGTCTCTGATGCTGACCACAAGGATCTGTCCTGGATCCTTTACTATTTCCCTGTTTATTAACGAACTAACATACAGTTTTATGCAGCACTGATTGCATGTTATATGTATATGATGTTATGGTTACCAGCATCCTTCAGTTGTCTACACTACTACTTCTGAAAGATTTTATTTCCATATGGCAATGACTTCATGCAATAACCTATCAAGAGATTTACCATTATGCTGCTAGGAACTCGCCAGAGATTAGCTTCCACTATAACATTATCAATAATTAGCCCTAATGATACCTCTCTGAGTACCATGGATTATGCAAGAATTACCTAGGAGATTTCCTTAGATACTACCCTTTAATTCAACAAACAGCCTTTTCTGGAAGTTGCCAAAGTATTACACCAACTAAAAGTATCTTATAGAGCTTCCCACCTCTTAACCATAGAAGTAGGGCAGTCCTTAGCCATAAATCTGTTGATTCCTAGACTCGAATATGTGCAACCCATTTTCTTCTTAATTCAGCCCAAAACATCATCTTGCTAGAGATTACTCAAAAGAAAATATTCTGGTTTATACATTCATCCACAGCTGGAAGCACTATTGTATGACAATATGGTGAGCCATATGGCTACCTATAGAGGCAAGAGCTGTAGTCATCTTTATTTTCCTTACTTTGCAGTGATGTGAGCAGTATGAGCTACCTGGGCAAATTTGGCGATTTTATGGTAGCAGGACTGGAGCTTATTTTATTTTATAAAGATGAGTGCCGGTTAGTGAAAATGGGGGCACTGTATAATGGGGAGGAGAGCAAGTACGTGTTGGTGAGAGCTTTTTGGTGGTGCTGTCCATGAAATGTTTGTCTGTATAGGGCTCCTAATTTGCAGTGTTTTTTTTTTTAATGGCATTACCAATATGGTGTTCAAATGTAAGTTTATTGTCAATGGTAGTACCCAATAGTTTAGCATGGGATACGATTTCAATTAATGTGTTGCTTTGGGGAAAAATATGAAATTGATTTTCAGGTGAGAGGGGTTTTGCTGGGAAGAGTAGAAGCTTTGTTTTTTTTTTTTTTTTGGCATTAAGGAGTAGTTGTGATTCAGCTAGAGGCATTGATTGTGGTGAAAGTATCTTGGGTTATTTGTTGAAGGTGTTGTAAGTTATTTGAGGAGATGATGGTAGTATCATCTGCATATTGGATAATAGAGCTAAGTGGAGAAGCAGTGTGAAGGTTGTTGGTAAATATGTTAAAGAGTAAAGGTCCAAGTATGGACCCTTGTGGTACTCCAGTTTGGTTGGTTTGGTATTCTGATAGGGTATTTTGCCATTTTACGCCCTGTTGCCTGTTGGTGAGGTAGCTATTAAACCATTGGTTGGTGGGGTCAGGTGCAGCCAATATTAGAATAGTGCTGTAGAAGTTTTTGTGTGATAAAAGCCTTCAACAGTCTAGTAGTAGTAGTGCAGAAGTAATATTACCCGAGTCGATGGATCTCTGTACAGTATCCATGAAGGAGACAAGTGCAGTGCTGTGTGAAGGGGGAAAGCCATGTTGGGTGAGGGTGAGTAGGTTGTTTTGTGTGAGATGGTGAAGTAATTATTTATGGATGCACTTCTTGAGGAGTTTGGATAGTGGGGAGAGGCTAGAGATTGGATGATGGACGGAGGGTTCATTGGAGTTACCTCCTTTGTTTAGTGGGGTGAGGATGGATTTTTTTCCAGAGGTTGGGGACATAGGATTCTGTAACTGAGTGGTTGATTAGAATGCTAACGGGGTATGCTATGGCATCGATAGTGAGTGTTAAGTATTCTGGTAGGACGTCATCAGAGGAGAGAGAGTTTGTTTTTTATTTTCTGAGGAGTCTCTGGATTTCTGTGGTTGGTATTGGTTGTAGTGAGAAGAGGCTAGATGGTTTAGAATTATCTGTGAGGGGAGGAGAGGATCTTTCTATGTGAGGACTGCTGTTGTGGGGTGGAGGAGGGGGAAAGGAAGTTGATAAGGTGAGGGTGGGGTGGAGGAGGAGGGGGAAAGGAAGTTGATAAGGTGAGGGTAGATGGAGAGGAGTCCGTTATTAATTTGTGTATGCTATTTATAAAATGTGAGAGTGGCTTTTTGTGATAGTTTTTTTCTGGGCCTGGTGATGGGTTTTGTTTGGTGCCAGGGGTAAGGAAATAAGTGATGCTTTTCCAGAATTGTTTTGAGTCATTTCTATGGTTACTCAGTTGTTTAGAGAAATAGTTTCTCTTGTCAGTACATACCAGCTTTTTAGTTTTGTTTTGTAGCTGTATCTAAGTAGGTTATATTCATTTTTGTTTTTATGCCATTCTTTCCAGGCCTTGTCCCTATTTTGTAGGAGTTATTTAGTGGCCTTTGTTAGCCGGGGAGTGTGGTTTGATTTTACTCTCGTAGTACGAGGAGGAGGGGCCAGGTTGTGGAGTGTGTCTAGGAATATCTTACTAAAATTGAATAAGGCATCATCCAGTGGGAGAGTTTTTAGTGGGTGCCAGTCTGAGAGTTTCAGAATGTTAATAAATTTTTGTTGATCAAAATGTTTTAGGTTTCTGGTGGCTTTATTTGAGATTTTAATATATGTGGAGTGGATCTCTAAGTGAAAACAGTCAAGTGGTTGCCGAGTATACTGGGTAGGGTCTTTGGATTTTAGTATTTCAATGGATCTTAAACTAAGATCCAGTTGAGGGTAGCTCCTGGTGTATTGCTGTTGAGCATTCTGGTAGGGTTGGTGACAACTTGGGTGAACTTGCAGAGGTTTTTGCTATTTGTTGGTGAGTCTGTTATTAGGTCTTGCCAATTCATGTTTACATCTCCCATAACGGTTTCGTTGCAGATATTTTCTGACATCCAGACGAGGATATCCTCAAGGGCTTGGATATTTTGTCCTGGTGGCATATGCAGAATAACTATGCATAACTGTTTGGATTTGTTAATTTGTAGGGTTCCTATTAGGATTTTAGCATTTGAAAATGATGGGAGTGCCAGTCCAACAGCTGCTAAGAAAAAAAAATTATCAATGAGACTTGGAACCGACACTGTGGAACAGTAAGTAAGTGAGAGCTGTGGCTGTTAGTTTTCGGGGGTGTTTTTGTTCTTAAAGCAGTCTAAGTAGTATAAGCTGTTGTAATAAAGAATTGGGTATTAAACCACAATGTACAGCATACCTTGAATGCAAGAACTTACATGAAAATGATTACACAGCAGGAGAGACAAACAGCTGCTGTGGGATTTAAAAAAAAAAAAAAGGAAACAAAATGGCACCCTGGGTTTATAATACCTCAGACTATCCAATACAGGACAAGAGCTGGAGGGGGGAGGGGTAAATACTGCAGGGAAGGGGATGGACAGCCAATGGATAATTGAACTCTGCAGACCCTGTTTGCGAAGTGCAAGAGGATTAGAAACCAATAAGTGAAGGTGTGCTACTTTGCACAGTCACTCTACTTTATACGTTAAATTAAGGCAAGTGTAGACATTATCTAATTTTACCCTGAATTTCTTAAAAGGATATAAAATTAAAGCTGAGGTTAGGTACCGATGAACAGAAGAGGTATACTATTTTATTTTATAGAGTTAAGTTTTTCTCAAAAGAAAATAGATTTTAGTTGGGTGGGGGGGGGGCACTTATGGAAAGAGTTCTGCAGCTGTTGCTTCCTGGAGATGTGCTCATCAGTACAGTGATTTGAGTAAGGAACTGTAGAGCAGAATGTACTAATATACTGACTAACATTTGTTTAATTTAGTGCAGTTAAGGTATTTTACTGACTAGACACTTGGAAGTTAAGCACCTACATTAGTTTTAAGTCTCTTAAGTTACAGGACCATGTCCTTGGGTGACTGGTGCGCGGGTGAGGCATTTTTGAGGTTTCCACTTCTTGTTATGGGGAGTGGAGACCCTAATAAAAGTTACAAATTGCGGTGCTCTTGGGCAGCGATCACCAAGTCAGGTTTTGACAGACAAATATAGTGAGTGCTTCCAGTAGTAAGATCTTTTTCAGTGGAGCAGAACAAACAGAAAACATATGAATACCCTAAGAGTCAAGACATTGGTTTTGCCAGCTAAAATTCTTAGAAAGTTGATGAATTGCCTAAGTTAGTGGTGTAGTAGTCTTGTGCAGTGTAAAATTGCATTTTAGAGTCCTGAAATGTTGTCTTACTGTTTTATACAATGCTGCTGACAAAATTTGCAGTCCTGTTTTTTCTTTCAGATGTTGAAAATTATCTTTGATACAGTACACTAACAGCTAAATGAAAACCAACACTACAGCATTTAGTTTGTGGGATAAAACTTTTTTTAAAAAGTAGAAATTGAGTGACTTGATGACCATATCGCAAGTGCAGCAAAGTCTATACTCCCATTCCAAGTCTTGCGTAGAGTCATATTCATATTTGCCAGAAATACAACACTGTATGTAGAAACAAACCCATCTGGTAGAACTCGACCATAAACAAACTCTGCTTTAAAAGATAAAAGTTCATAGCCCTAAAAATGAAAACAGAAACTGTGCATTAAAGTCAACCTCTGAAGGATTGAAAAAGAACTTGAGAAAAAGAACAAATTATGCAGAGCTGACAAAAAACTAAAACTGCTACATCAGTAAAGGATAACTGCAAGACATTATCCTGAGGTTCTTTTCATAATTAATGTCCAGCGTTGCAGAAAGTTGATAACTAATGGCATCACCCACTCAAACCACAAGAATATAGATAACAACCTTGCCGATACATTTAGGTCCAACTTTTCCTCTGTCACCTTCAGACTTCATAGTACAAAGCATCCACTCCATACCACCTCCAGTAATTATATCTGAAGAGTAAAAGTGCAAATACCACAAATGACAGTATTTTGTCCAGATAACATCCTGGGCTGTTTCTTTTCAGTATTAAATACCTTTGTCAGACCTCTTCTTCAGCTATTCAGCCACAGACAAAATCTCTACTGTATATATATATCGGAAGCCTAGAGAACAGCTGCATCAGATGTTCTTCGTGTTTCGCTGTTGCAGTCATCACATTTGGGTAATCCCTGTATTTCTGCGTCGGTTGCTGTCGCTTCAGGATGGACGTCAGGTCATCAGTAGTATAAAGTAAGGCAGCTGACTCCATTACATCAGTCTTCCTTGCCGTGGAGCCCAAAGCCGAAGCAGTCTGGACGAGTGCTGGTCAGCCGCTACCTGAGTTTCGTCTAAACCAAATTGAAGTTGAAGTCTTTTAAAGCTAAGTACCCCATTGGGGATCCTTTTTTCTTGCACTAACTGATGTCAGAAAAAGTTAATAATTGTCTCGCCTGTGGAAAGCATATACCACACTAAGACTTTGATTCTTACTGCATCACTTGTTTAGGCCCAGACCATGACGTCCCCCATTGTCGCTTCTGTGCTTTGTTCAATGCCAGAATTATCCGTCGTCGGGCCCTTATTGTAGCTAGATATTTTCGCTTACAGTCTTCGAACGGTAAGCCATCCGACAGCAGATATTAAAAAAAAATGTAAAGATAAAGACAGAGACAGACTGGACCGGTCCAAACCTACAGATGACGCTTTTGTTAAGCTAGTCGTTAGTTCTACGGTCCTCAGTGAGGCACTTTCACAGCCCTTGATGCCCATTTCTGTGGATTCGCAGGCTGCTACCGAGACCCTTTCGGAGTCCGGTATGCCGCAAAACTCTTCTTCGACTAAAGATCCTGCAGTCGCCTCTACCTTGGAATCGTCCAGAGCCGCTGAGCAGGCACTGGCTTCCGAGGAAGTCCTTCACACTACCGATTCTCGACACAAACCAACGTCTTCTTTCATGACTACCGTTCTTTCGAAAACGACCGAGTTTTTTATGCCCAGGATATGAACCACACCCAAAAAAAACGATGACCCAGTGTCAGGCACCTGCTTCCTTGCCTCAGTCTCAAATACTTAAAATGGAGGAAGACCTTATTATGCTGATCAGGGGAAGCCAAGCAACCCCCTCCAAAAGGAAAAGAGATCTGTCCCCTGTAGTTTTGTCTGAACAAGAGTCAGATGACTCTGATGCGTCTGAATATTAAGACATGCAACCCCTCTCTACTTATGAGGATTCTGATGCAGAGGATTCCATCCCTTCAGCCTTCTCACCCAGAGGATTTTTCCTTTGGGGAAATCCTTCATACCTTAAGGGAGCATTTCCAATGGGAGAGTCAGGACTACCCTCAGTTTAAAAAGAAACTCAGGGAATTCTTAGATCTTCCACAACACAGACCCTTGGCCATCCCCCCAGTCCTGGATGTTTTCCTGGAATTCAGCTTGACTGCTGACACCCTCCCTCCTGCACCCAGAAAACTAGACAGGTACTATAGAATTCCTGACTCGCACAAATTTATTTTTTTAAAAATCCTACTACTGGTCCTGAGGTAGTTTCTCAAGGACCTAAAGGGATTAAAGCAACCCCTGCTAAGAATCCCACCCCCTCAGATAGGGATTCCCGAGCACTAGACAGATGGGGTAAAAAAGTATACACCTCAACTACTCTTGCTATCAGGGCACTAAATTGTCAGTTCCATATGCTAAAATTTCAGCAACATACCCTGGAACTCCTCAAACAAAAAAATGTCTTCCTTTCCTGCTTGTGCAGAATCTAAAGAGTTACAAGAGTTAATGCATTCTGCAAGTTAAGTAACTAAACACACCTTGCACTGTGGTTTTGATGCCCTAGAAGCTTCTTGCAGGGCAGCAGTCACCGGATCTGTCATTAGAAGGCATGTATGGCGTAAGGAACAGCCCCTGCCAGACCATGTCAAATCTAAATTGCTGGAGGCCCCTTGCACAAAGACAACTTATTTGGCACCAAGGCAGAAGAGGTCTTATAAAAGATAGAAGAAAAAAGCAAAATCTATGCAGGCAGTTAAGGATGTCTTACAGGTCCAGCCACCCAGGTTCAGTAGGCATTGTCCCATCAAGCACTGGTCCCTTCCTGCTCCCTCTAAGCCAGTCCATCCCAGGCCCTGGGGAGCCAGACCCCCCAGACAGCTGCCACAGGGAATGCAGAGATCTAAGCAGTAGACTATGGCCACTTCAAAACCAGGGAGTTCTAAGCCATGCCCTTATGGTAAGAACTCACAATGACTCACCTCCCCCACCTCCTCCCTCTGCCCACCTGCACTTACCCCTAGGAGGAAAACTCTCCTTTCACGCAAGCACCTTGGGCCACCATTACGAATGTCTGCTCGGTTCTCAACATAGTGTCCCAAAGATACAGATTTTCTTTCCACACCCTGCCCAACCCTAAAAGGATTCCCAGATCTACCTCCAACTCAGTGGGGAGAGGCTCGAAAGAAAATCCTTTCCCTGCTTTCTATGAGGGCAGTAGAGCACGTTCCTGCAGAACAGATAGGCCAAGGTTTCTACTCCAGACTTTTTCTGGTGCCCAGAAAAGAGGGCACCTGGCGGCCCATCCTCGATCTGTCCATTCTAAACATTTTCCTGGTGATCCCAAAATTCAAAATGCTCACCCTCCAGCAGCTGCTGCCCATGCTCTCCAATCATGCTTGGCTAGCCACGCTAGATCTAAAAGAGACCTACCTCCACATTCCTATCAGGGAATCATGCAGGAAATATCTCCGTTTCAGGGCAGGATCTCAACACTTTCAGTTTTCTGCGTTTCCTTTTGGCTTATCTACTGCTCCCAGAGTTTTCACAAAATGTCTGGCTCCGACCATTGCCTTTTGCAGACAAAGGAATATCCAGATTTACCCGTACTTAGATGACTGCCTAATTCAGGCAGACAGCCAGGAAAAGCTGCTCAAGCACCTGGCCTTTGTAAAGACCCTGCTAACCTCCCTAGGGTACACAATCAATGAAAAGAAATCCAAACAGGTACCCACCCAAAGGATTGTCTTCCTGGGAGCAAGCCTGACACAGCATCCCAGATGGCATTTCTTACACCAGAAAAGCAAATTTTTGTGACAGCCTACTTCTCTCAACTAGACACCAGACCCAGTTATCTGCAATGAAGATCCTGCAACCTCTTGGGTTCATGGCATCTTGCATACTACTCATTCCATATTCCAGACTGCATATGAGGAAACTTCAGTGGTACCTAAAAAGCCTTTGGTGTCAACACTCCCAAGAACTGGAGACTCATACCTATAATTCCTTGCCTCAGAAAAGATTTTCTTTGGTAGGCAACAGCATGCTCCCACAACAAGGGACTACCTGTCTCACCACCCCCCACCACCAAGACCCTCACCAGAGACTCATCAGACTATGCTTGGGGTCCACACCTGGACGTCACGTGCATACAGGGCCAATGGAGTCCACAGCAAATCATTCTGCACATCAGCCAAAAAGAGATGATGGCTGTCCAGCATGGCTTGATAGTTTTCAAGCTCCTTCTCTTCCCAGGGGCTTTCCTGATCAAAACAGACACCACCACTTTGATGTGGTATATCAACAAGCAGGGAGGGACTTACTCCTACCCTCTATGCAGGCTGGCCATGACCCTTTGGGACACAGCCTCTGCCGTGCAACTGCACTTGTTAGCACAATTCCTACCAGGTTCTCTCAACTCTCTGGCAGACCAATTAAGCAGAAATATTCTGGACCCATACGAGTGGCAGCTCAACAGAAGAACCTTCACCCTAATAACTCAGAAATGGGGCACACCGAAGGTCGACCTCTTTGCCTCCCACACCAACCATCAGCTCAGCAAGTTCTGCACCAGGGAGCATCACTGCATGGCTTGGAAAGTGGATGCCCTGTCCTTCCCTTGGGTCAACCTATCAGTCTATGCCTTTCCTCCACTCCTTCTCATCCCCAGGGTACTGTTCCAAATAAAGATGGAAAAACCAAGGATAATTCTTATAGCTCTGGACTGGCCTGCCAGCACTGGCACCCCTTGCTGCACAGCCTGTCCCCACTGCCAGCATGGCATCTTCCTCGGATTCCAAACCTCCTGACCCAGAGGGAAGGGGAATTCATGCATCCCCAATTGCACACACTCAGTTTGACAGCTTGGCGTATTCCCTAACACCAGATCAATCTGCCAACCTCAGTAAACAGGTTCTAGATGTCATAGGTGAGGCCAGGTGCCCTAGCACTAGAAAGTCTTATGCTGACAAATGGAAAAGGTTCTGCACCTGGATCCAGGCTAAGGGAACCAATATGGCACAGCCCTCCCTCCCTCCCTCTCATCTTGGATTACTTAGCTGACCTACTACACAGTGGCCTCTCTTTCTCCTCTATAAAAATTCATGCCTCTGCTATCTCTGCTCATTTCCCCACTGAGCAGCCCCTTTTCTCACATCCTTTGATCAAACAGTTCCTAAGCAAGGCTAGCAACTTGAGGCCACCAGAAGAGCACCAACCCCAGTTTGGGACCTCAACTTTGTGTTGGAAAAGCTCACCCTGCCCCCTTTCGAACCAGCTTCTTCTGCAAAGCTACAGTTTCTCTCCTGGAAGACAGCTTTCATTCTGGCCATCACTTCAGCCAGAAGAGTCTCTGAGCTACAAGCGCTCATGGCTGTGGAACCCTTCATCATCTTCCATGCTGAGAGGGTATCCCTCAGAACTAACCCATCCTTCATGCCCACAGTAGTGTCCAATGTGGCTCTCAACCAATCCATTAATTTGCCTACCTTTTTTCCTAATTCCAAGAACAAGGGGGAAAGGATCCTGTACTCTCTAGATGTGCACAGACAGCTCAGATTCTATCTAGACAGGACTAAATCTTTCAGAAAGTCTGATCAATTGCTGGTTAGCTTTGCTACAGGGGCAGAAGGCAAAGCCATCTTCAAACAAATCATTTCCAAATGGATAGCACACTGCATCCATTTCTGCTACAAACAACATGGAAAGCCTCCCCCAAGGAGTCAGGACTCACTCCAGCAGAGCATCTCCTCTGCAGCTTTCCTCAGAGGAGTCACCATTAGGGACATCCTGGAGGCTGCCGCCTGGACAGCTGTTCACACTTTTACCAAATATTACCACCTGCCTCTCTTCTCCAAATCCAGGGCAGGGTTTGCCTCTGCAGTCTTGCAGGGCATCCTAGCCAGCCCCTAGTTTCCTTGACCGCCTCCACCCATTTCCTCAGCTTTGGGAATCAACCCAAATATGATGACTGCAACAGTGAAACATGAAGAACATAGCACAGTTGTGTACGCTTACCATAAATATAAATGTTTGAGTGCATTCACTGTTGCAGTCCTGGTTTCCCTCCCTCCATCCCCCTTTCTTCTTTTTCCTTACAAGGGACATATTGGTATTTATTTTCCACTGGTGGGGTTCTTCCCACCAGATCCTGGCTCCTACTTGGGGGTTCCTGACAGGTTAGGGCAAGAAAATCTGATGTAATGGCATTGGCTGCCTTGCTTTATACTACTGACAAACTGACTTCAGTCCTGATGCAACTGCAACCGATGCAGAAATACTAAGCCTCTGGTATTCCGGCCGGCCGAGGGCACCCACACAGGGATAACCAAAATGTGATGACTGCAACAGTGAATACACTCGAACATCTACATTTATGGTAAGTGTACACAACTGTACTTTCTCCTGTATAAGGTAGACCCCCTATGGACCCTGGTGACTAGAGATCTATTAATCTGAACAGCGGTATTTGCAAGGTGATTGAACTTATTATTATGGACTTTGTAAACACGGGATATAAGGAGCCTGCAATTCCTAGACTCAAACCAATTTGGATTTGTAAAAGGTAACTTATGCCTGTTAAACTTAACTGTTACAACATTAATGAGAGTAAATCATGCATAAAGTTTACCACAAATTAGCTAAGATTTATGACAGTATATCTCACTCAGGCATGATTGACAAACTAGTCAGGCTCTGTATAAATTCCTATGCATCTCACTGGATTGCCAACTGGCTCACTGATAGATGCCACTCTGTGAGAGTTAATGACACTCTGCGTCCAAGAAACTTGTCACCAGTGGTGCACTTCAGGCCTATATTTTGGGACCACTTCTATTTTGTCTACTTCTGTGATGCCAGTTCTGACACTTAAGGCCTTTGGCTGACTACATTCATGGATGACTGCAAGATGCATCATCAACTTCTCTGACATGCAGATCCTCCATGGGTACCTAACTTACACAAACCTTTCGTGTCCACATTACGATGTAAAGCTGAACGCCAAAATATGTTGCATCATAAAGTCTGAGAAACAGGAATGGTAGCACACCTACCATATGAATAACATCACCTATAAAAGTCACAGTGCCATTAGAAATGTAGGCAACTTTGGCGATAGTGAGCTCTCATTTGACCACCATGTATCCTTTGTCATTAAGAAAGCCTTCTACCTCACTCAACTGATTTCTAAGGGCATCTCCTCATTGTCAAAAAAATTCATCATCCCAAACTTTACTTTCCCCACATTAACACTATACTATAATACAGTGTACCCATTAAGATGTGCATATCTAAGGATCTATATTATAAGATCGACGGTTGAAAACATCGAGCACCATATGGTCGACACCACATGGTCAATGTCTTCAAACATCGAACTTATAAAAAGAAAAAAGTACCCTGACGGGTTTAAGTAGGGGGGCAAGCAGGGTTGCCAGATTTCCAGCCCCCCAGGTAGGGACAAAAAAAAAAAAAAGGTCTTTAATGCAGAACACAGTTCCACATTAAAGAACTGATCTCGCTCAGTAGCTCTGCACTAAACACGGAGCTTCTCGTGTTTAATGCATTGCAGTTATGCATTCAACACAAGTAGCTCCGTGTTTAGTGATTTTTGATTGGCCCGTATACCGGCATATGGGCCAATCAAAAATCGCTAAACACGGAGCTTCTCGTGTTTAATGCAGAACACAAGAACCTCCATGTTTAGCAATTTTTGATTGGCCCGTATGCCAGGTATACGGGACAATTAAAAAAAACAAACAAAACAGAGGCTGGCCGGGATTTAAACCGGCAGGGCGGGACTCAGGATCAGGCTGCTGATCTTGGGACAGTCCCGCCCAAATAGGGACGTCTGGCAACCCTGGGGGCAAGCCACCCTGCACCCCCCACACCCCCTGCTACTTAAGTATACCAACTCAGAGACCGCACTACATTGCAGTAAATGGAAATCTCCCGTTACGGAGATTTCCGTTTACACATTCAATGTTGTGCGCTTTCGCTATTCTCGTGTCGACAATATCAGCTTTGATATTGTCGGCGTTCGAGAATATAATATAGACCCCCATATCTAAGCACCTAATCCAACCTGAAATAGACCAGCAGGTCCTTAATACAAATGTCATCTGGAAGTTCCCCAAGTAACATGGAATATCTTAAAGCCCTTTCTCTCTTCACAGTCTCCTACCGACTCTTAGAGGGGGATCTGTGCCTAGACTACAAATCTGTAGATGAACCAGTCCTTCTTGATCTGCTACATATGCATAATACTGGTAGTGTTACAAATACAAGCTCAAAAGACCTAAATCTGTATTGCAACATAAATAGGACTTGCTGATGTGATGGATATCTCTTCCAAATGATCTTCCCAATTTCTGTAAAACAAAGCACAGCTGTCTTGAAATCTGTCTTGGATGAATGGATGGGAAACTACATATTTACCCTAGGCTTGCCTCCTCCCATCCCTTACAGACAAGGGGAATACATTGTCGAGTGTACCAGTGGGATTGCAATCGCTAGGCTTAAAAAGCTTAACTGCTCTATTTTCTAGTAGCAGCGTATGATCCTGTGAATCAAGTGTTGCACATTATTCTAATGCAAATACATTTTAAGGCAGATGTAGCAGATGATTAAAAGTTACTTAAAATACTTTAAAATGTTTTGTAGACTCACTTTCCTTTCAGAACTTTGTAAAATACCAGGGTGCTTTTGTAGGCTAGGAGTCATCAAGATGATATTAAAGGGCAACCGCGCCCACAGACTCAAAAAAACATGTTTATTTCATCATGGTTTGGTATTTCCTACGTTTTAACACCACTCTGGGACTATTTAGAGCTTTTTAAATATTTTTATACGCAATTTCTTACTCTGACCACATGGGGTCTGGCATCTTGAAATAATTCTAACTGTTTAGTCTGCCTCTAAGTATTACTAAATGCATTGTTTGTCTCCAAAAAAATTGCATCAAATCTGCCACGTTTTCTCTAAAGCTCCTATCAGTGCACTGATTTTACAGGCATTCACTGCTGTTATAGTCACCTACTTTTGGTTACAATTTTATCCTTTTTCAATGACAACTTCAAACAAGCAGTACAAATGCTACAGAACAGAATTGAAAAGTGCATTTTATTGCTCTTTCTTCTTAGAAATTCTAACATGATTTCTTTTGAGAAGGCTGAAATCTAGTTCTTCAGGGTATCTCCCCTCCCCCTTCACACCTACCTTCCCTAGCTGTCAAGGAGCTAAGGGTAATTTGACCCATTATCTGCATGTGATTGACAGCTCACAGCAGATGACCAGACTAATGTGCTGTTTTCTTGTCAGCCTTTCCTTCCTTACTGTGGGAGACTTTTTTGTTGCACTACTCCTGTCAAATTTAGAATAAGCTCCATAGCACTGGGAATTTTCACTGTTTTGCAAAGCATCAAACTCCCACTTAGTTTTCCTTCCTGTTTGGTTAAATAGCTAACAAATGATGCATTATAAACACAAAATATTTCACAGACTTGCATGACAGCATCCACATGTTTTTTTTTAAGTGGTAATTTAAGAAAATTATGGTATTGCATACTACTTGTAATCTGATGTAGTGTTGTTGATTAATTGTGAAAAACATCTGCTTCTTATGTAAAAACATGCAATTAATGTCTACGCATGGTCATTGCAAATTTATGCTCTTAGTTTTTGCAGCTGTTACTGTGCTTCTGCCTGCACTTTGTCGCATATCGGTAGGGCTCTTCAGAAAAGTGAGATTATAGTTTGACATTTTTGCTAGGTTGAGTGGGCTGGGCAAGGCAGCTCTGACATCACAATGTGGGAGGTCCACTGGCTCTTATATACAACATGCAAATCAGGCAGGGATTACATCACTTTGGGAGAGGAAATGTCCCGGTAGCTAGAGCAAGAGCTCTGGCAGATGTGACATAATTTCAGAGCCAGCTAGGGGTTTTTCAACTTGGTTTTCAAAGTGAAAGTAAAACAGTATGGAAAGGTAGGAAGCCTAACAAGGAAAACATTTGGGTGGATTCGTTTTTAAAGCTCAATGGGTGATTTTTCAAGGCTGTATATACGAACAGGGACTAAAAGAGACAGCAGGTTGATCAATCTGCTTTACTATCCCGTTGTTGTCCTTTAAAGACCGCAGTAAAAAGCAAAGCTGCCATAAACAAGCTTTCTTTTAAGATACTGCCAGCTTCCCATGACTTGTGTTTGTTCCCTTATTTTATGATTTAGGTGTGGTCCACATTTATGTGAGGAGATAACATTTTACATTGTGTGTGTTGTGTGTGTTGTGTGTGTGTGTGTGTGTGTGTGTGTGTGTGTGTGTGTGTGTGTGTGTAGTTACCTTCACTTCCCCTAAAGCTCATTTGACTGACACTTCATTTCCCTCTAAAGTTCAATTCCCCTGAAACACATTTCCCTGACAGTTAGTACCAGCAGTGTGTAGAGCATTTAGCTGCAAGAACTGTTCCTACATCAGTCGTTCCCACTACTGGTATTTTGTGGCCATCCTACCTGCTTGCATGATAATTAGAGTCAACAACCGATGGACAGTGTCTGCTGGTGTGCTGTTGTAATTAGTCATGAAATGGGAGAAAGCATGTGTTTTTTGTGATTAGTTTGTACTCCTTGACATGGTACTGTTAGTCTGTATCATTTCATTTAATTGGTCTGTATACCAGCTTTGTGCATTTACTTGCATTTCTTTCAGACCATTGCTTAACTTTCTGAATAAACCTCTTTATAAAGACAGTAAAAAGGTCCATAATTATCTGCTGGCTGAGAAGGTTGCAATATTTATTTTTAGTGGTAGAGTCATGTTTTTTTCTTATTGTCAGCATATTAGGTGTGTTCATTTCACAGGAAATATTTCAATGTGGCAAGTGTACCAGGAGTAATTCACTCTATTAAAAATGCCTCCATTCCAGGTGCACACCATATTTAGAAATGCTTTATCTTTAAAATAAAACCATGTTTTAATTCATAGTAGCACTTGATAAGCATTGCTTAGACAAGTTTTAGTATGCTTGTTTATTTTTTTTCTGTTTTGTTTCTTAATTAGGAAGATAGGCTTGGGCAGAGGCAGTTTTAATGAGGAAGTTGGGCAGAGGCAGTTTTAATGAGGAAGTCAGAAAAAGAAAAGTGCCCATAAACTGATTTTTTTGCATATCTGAAGTGGTTGTTTTACAAGATTGACAGAACTCAGCCATAGAAGAAAATGAAAATGATGTGGGATTAAACATTTTTAAGGGGTCTTCTCTGGATGATATGATTATCCTTTCTATACATCAGTCAGCTGTGGAAGCAGATGTAACTGAGTATAGAAAATCTTCTTTGTCAGACAGCAGCATTATGTAAATAAGGTAAACTGAGCTAGTGGAGCATAAAAAAGAACAGAGACAGAGAAATTGAAAATAAACTGCATGAAGAAATTATTAAACAGAAAATTAAGAGTCTGAGATACATGGATAAGTAAGAGATGATAAAACTTTGTCATTCAAAAAAAATTACTCTGGATTAGATGCATTTGCCAAGGAATCCTTATAGTACAATTGAAAGAATTCACCAAGTGGAAAAGAGAAGGAAGAAAGTTGCCAGACAAGTTGTCATGCACTGCATTCGCACCAAACTGCATAATGATTGTAAATATAAGCAGGAAAAACAGAGAAATAGCAGCTGATATCATACTCTTTGACTTTCATAATAAATAGTTCAGGTAGGACAGCAGTGTTTATCTATACAGGACCAAAATATACTAAGAAGTATAAACCTCATTTGTATATCATATTGTTTTAACTGTAACTTGGCCAAGTCAGAGATTTTCATTAAAGAGAACAGTACAAGATGCTAAAAACTTGCTAACTATGTAACTGCATTCAAATTAATTCTTCACAGAAAGAAGCTAACGTAAAATACTAGCGGTGGAATGGGAAGAAATCAGAAAATGATGTAGAAAAAAAATCCTTAATTTCACCGTGGTGAGAAAATTATAAAACAGGACTTCAAACAAAATGTATGATTGAAGGAAATATTCTCTCCTAAACCATCTAAAGGTTTAAAAAGCAAATTCTTTCCTTAAGGAGAAAAACCCAAGTCACTAATTGTAGAGAAAAATGGCTGCTAATTTCAACAGAATGCATGGTGGAAATGGTGGTTTGAGGTAAGATTTCAGAAAACATAAGAAACTGTTCATCGTGTTATCATTAAGAATTAGAAAGATGTGTGCTATGATTTTTCTGAAGATTCTGAGGAGTTTGAGCATAAGTTCAACAATGGATAACTTGCCAGAACTTGATATTGGGAGGAAACGATGAAAATAAATAGATGGGTAAAACAGAAAGCGTACTATGAATTTTCAGGATTTAATTTTACAAAAGTAAGAAGTTTACCCTTCATATAAGACAAAAAAATATATGTGTGTGTGTGTGTGTATATATATATATATATATATATATATATATATATATATATACATATCTCCATGATTACTTTTGAGCATAATATACAGGATTATGATAGGTTTGCTGATCATAACCCACCTATGTGTTCAAGACATGGATGTCAAAAATTCACCTTGAGTGCTAAGCTGGAGAGGTGAATCTTGGCATCCATGTTGAGAACACAGAATTTAGGGTTATGAGTGAAATGGTTATAATTCTTTGTAGTGCATGGAGCTTTATCTGCTCCATGTACTAATAGTTACAGGGAAAAATCGCAAGTGCTTTCAAAGCCATAAAACACTTAACGGATGCTGTCAGAAAGTCAGTGTAATGGTATATGTCACATTTACACCTACGTTTCGCTCCTGTCCACTGTCCTTATTTTCGGAGAACTTCCAGATTATTGCTTTGTGAAACAATTTATGTGTAGGTACATAATTTACCACTATATCCTTTGTTTTACCTTCATTACCAAAAAGATTTGAAACTGTCTCGATATGTTCCACAACACTGAAATAGCCTTTTCTGGTTTTATCAGGTATAGAGTAATAGAACCTGCAAACAGAGTCAGCTTTTCTTGACTACCATACAAATTATGTCCTTGAATTTCTGAATCCCTAATTTTCTTTGCCAGTGGTACTAAGTTAATGCAAATAACGAATGGGGAAGAGGACACCCCTGCATGGTTCCTCTATTGAAACAGAATTATCAGAGAGGAACCCACCCACTTTCATTTTCGCCTCTGATCCATCATATATCATTCTAATCAATCATGTAATTTTATCAGGGAATGCAAATGCTTCCATTGCTCTAAACATCCAGCTTGCTCTGTCAGTACTTACTTTGCATCAAGACCTACTAACAACAGTGGTATTAGCTTACATTCTGCTTCTGTCTGGATCATCAGTGTTCTGTTAATGTTGTCAAATGTTTGCTTCCCCTCCACAAAACCACATTGATCCATATCTATCAAACTTTGCATCACCTTTGCCATTCATTTAGCCCTTATAGACATAAACACTTCCTAATCATGGATTAGGATTGAAATGGGCCTGTATGAAGCCAAATCTGATGGGTTTTTACTCTCTTTAATATTACAATCACTACTGCTTTCTTCCAAGATGTTGGTGCTTCTCCTCCTCTTAAAGTACTGTTAAAACCTTCCAGATCTTTATCATTTTTTTCCCTCCTAACTTCCAAACTTCCTCAGGAATACCATCTATTCCTGGGGACTTTCCGGTGGATTGGTTATTTATCACCATTTTTGTCTCATCTCCTCCTATCCAGATGGTTAGCAATTGAGCCTTATCTACCTCTAACCTTGGCATATTTAATTCTTCTATAAAAATTTCCATTTGTACCTTTTCTTGATTTTCATATTTCTCTGCTTTATACAGACTTTCATAACATTTTTGCTCTGGTAGTGTTATCAAAAAACAGTTTAACAGCAGTCTTTCTAAACAGTTGCATATTATCGAAGTAATCCTTTACTTTCTGTTTAGCATTCTGTTGTTGCTCCTCTTCTTGTCCTGTGAGATTTCCCCTGTTCTGCAATACTTTAACCTTTGTCAGTCCCTCTAAATAATTCTTATTACTTAACCATATCTCTCTTTCTTTCATTTCCACCCTATTTTTAAACTCAGCTCTAATTGTATCCCTGTCCCTAGCTATATTTCCAAAGAAATTTCTATCTTCTCTAATAACTCCCTAATAATTTCCACTACCCATTCCTTAAATTCATCTCTTTTCAACAGATAGGTGGGAAAGTGCCAGTGTCTCATTTTTTATTTCATTATCCTGCATTTTTATTTTAGTTATTATTGATGCATGATCTGAAATAGTTTTGGATGCTTAGCAAAACTTTCAATTAAATGCAAATGTTCCTGTGAAATATATGTTCTGTCTAGTCTAGACACATGGGGGTGGGGGGGCTTGATTTTATATTGCCCAGTTTCTGTTAAGAGGGTAAGTAATTTTTAACCAACCTAGGTGGGGAGCTACATGCCCCACACCCCCCCCCCAACTATATATACTAACTCCAGGATCAAATTACAGTGGGGAAAAGGGCATATACACTGCCACAACTAATTTTGGTAAAATGTGATTCGGTCAAATGAGTTTTCGGCAATTTGTTCTCTGTGAAATTAAATTCAGTGAAATGAGTTTTTGGAAAAGTGAAGTAGATCCGTGTATGTATGTGTATATATAAATATATGGGTGTAGGACACATGCTCGACTAGCATATGTCCAAATCACAAAACATCGAACACACATACAAGAAAGTGCTTAACATCGAAAAGTGCTTCCATGTATGTGTAGTTAAAAAAAAAAATCTACATTTCTGCAGGGGGCTTTGCCCCCCTGCACCCCCACCCCCTACTTTATTATTCTCACTCGAGATCGCACTACAGTTGGGAAAAGGGAATATTCCCTTACCCGCACTGTAGTCCCATCTACGAAACAGGCACACATACAAGGAAGCACTTGTCGATGTTAAGCGCTTTTATGTATGTGTGTTTGATGTTTTGTGATTCGGACATATGCTAGTCGAGCATGTGTCCGGATCCCCAAAAAAAAAAAAAATATATATATATATATATATATATATATATATATATATATATATATATACACACATATGTATGTGAAACCATTTACATTTAAAGATAATTTAGAAAACGGCATTATGTTAAAAAAATTATTATTCCCACCTTTTATGTGTAACAGCTTTTTTTTTAAATACCTAAACACCTAATTCCAGCTTTTGTGTTATATCCATACACTAATGTTTGGCAGGTTGATCTTTTATACATTTTCTTGTCATATCCATTAGAGCCTATGTAGTATCTTAATTTAATATAATAGTAACTCCCAAAACTATGTACATCTTCAAATATTGAAGTTTCACCCTCCTAGTAAGAACAGTTGTCCCAGTCTAACAGTCGCACTTTACAGACTTGCATCAACTTTAAAAGATAGCATGGTACAACCTGTGCCTCTACTAAGTGGTGTTTGGTTTGTCTTGTCTTTATTATTCTCTCAGACTGGGAAAACTCTTGAGTGTTTTCAGAAAACATTATCTCCTAGCCATTGAAAGAAGTAAGTATTCTGTGTTTACTGCTCTTATCAGATTGTCTCCATGGAGACATGAGAACCAGATACAGAGTTGCAGAGCACTTGTTTATTAGCTAGACAATGTTGTTTTTGGTTTATATGCTTTCTCTTAAAACTTGGTGCTAGATCAAGCCAAGGGCCTTAATCTAGTCATTCGCCTATGCAAGAGTGAAGAAAAGCACATAATTTTTTCTTGTATCCTGCTCATTTTGACAAGACTTCTTTTTCTTTTTTTTTTTACTTTGCAGTGACTTCATTTCTTAAAAGTGATCAAGGAGAAAGAAGGGGGAACGGGGAAAATAGGGCACCTGTTTACTTTAATATCACCATTACACTCAAAAATAACCGAGAAAACTTTACTTTATAACATGCACATTATATCATGCATTATAAAAACACTACTGTTAAGAACAAAACATTTTGCTTTACTTTCAGTTAACTCTTTCCTTCCTGTATCCCTATTCCAAATGTTCTTCCAGACATTAATGGCATGACTTAAGGCATATGCTTTAGAGTCATTTGCAAGTTTAGGAAAGTCAAAAAAGTCCAATATTTCCAGGTTTTCTTGTTCTGTCATGTTTCACAAATGTAACGGATACTTTGTAATTCCATATTTATTTGTCATTTTCTGAGTTGCTTGTCTTATTCCTGTTGATCTCCATTCCCCATATCCAGTCTCTGCTTAATTTCTAATGTACTTGCAGTTCTACTAGTCAATTCTTGTACTTTTTTTTTCCTCTCAAGCATTTTCAGTTGAAACATTGGAAAAAGTTTCATTGGCAAAGTCTCTCTATGATCTTTATTACCAGAAAAACAAGAAGCAGAATCTCTGTTTCATAGGTTCATAGGTAGGTACTAGGCTATTGGCCCTAGGGCCTATACAAGCCTAGCCAAAAAGGTACCCTGACTTTCGCCACCCAAGAAAGTTATTTTCCTGTGCCCCTGTCAAGCAGAACCACAGAAGTGATCCTCGGGGAGAATTTCCTATTACCCATCCAATCATCAAGATTTTTCTTGAAGAGTGTTAATGAGGAGCTCTGTTTGACATAGATAGTTAGTCTGTTCCAGAGTATGGGAAGTCTCTGGGACAAGAATCTATCCCTCCAGCATGTTCTGTTTATTGTGGTGACAAGGTTTAGGTCCCTAGAGCGTGTAGCTCAGAGGGATTGGGATTTCTTTAAGTGGAACAAGTCCAACAGCTCTGGGTTTGACATAGCTTTGTATGTTAGGAAGAGATCACCTCTGAGTAGGTGATATGCGACAGAGTAAAGCTGGAGTTTTTTGAGATGGTCTGCGTAAGGCATCTGTTTGAGGCCAGTAATCCTCTTTGTGAGGTATTTTTGCGGCCTTTCCAGTTCTTGTAGATGTCTTGTGAGGTACATACCAAAAGGGGCGTTGTACTCTATAGTGGGTCTAATGAGTGATGAGTAGATGGGGAACAATGACCTCTTTTTTTTCTGGATGAGAAACCTTTTGTGATGAGGTGTGCCACGTAGAAGGATTTCCTGACCACTGTGGCGATGTGATTATCAAAGGAGAGACTACTGTCCACCTGTGTCCCAAGGTCTCTTATCGCACATTCGGTGTTAAGTAGACTACCGCCTATGTGGTAGTTCATGGGTACAGAGTTTTTACCAAAGGGGATGACAATGCACTTTTTGGCATTGAGCTTGAGACTATGTCTTGACACCAGGCATCTGTCTCAGTGAGGCCCTTTTGTAGGATGTCCACATCGTTAGGAGTTTCGATTATGGCTCCTAGTTTGCAGTCATCTGCAAATTTAGTTAGCCAAAGACCTTCTGTGTTAGCCTGTACTTCAGAGAAGTAGATACCAAACAGGAGAGGACCCAGGACTGAACCCTGTGGTACTCCACTTGTCACTGGTCTGAAGTCTGATTTGGAGTCTGCTACTTTCATGGTGTGGGTTCTGTCAGTAAGCCAGTTGGCAACCCATCTTGTGACATAGGGATTTATACCTAGTTTAGTGAGTTTATCTATAATTCCAGAGTGGGGGATGGTGTTGAATGCCTTGGCGAGATCTAGATAGGCTGTGTGAACCACCTTACCCTCATGTATGGCTTTGGTGACTACTTCAAAGAAGTATGTCAGGTTTAGGAGACATGATCTGCCTTTTACAAACCCAAACTGTGTGGGGTCCAGAGTTTGGAGATCTCCAATGTCTTTGTTTATGAGTTCCATGCTGATACGTTCCATGGCCTTGCAGACGAGGCTCGTCAGGCTAATGGGGCGGTAGATGTTCATCGTGTTTCACTGTTGCAGTCATTACTCTTGGGTTATCCTGCTGGCAGGCTACCCGCAGTCGGCCAGAATTCCAAAGTCTAGGTCTGGCGTCTGTTGCTTTCACCTCTTCCCTGACGTCAGTGCGCCAGGGGTATAAAAGATGCAGCCGATGCCATTTTCTTCAGTCTTTCTTGCCGTGCGATGCCCGAAGCAAAAGCAGTTTGCAAGTGCCGGTCGGCCGACTCCTGAGATTTTCAAATCTGAATTTCAGAACCGAAGTCTTCATTAAAGCTAAGTACCCGTTAGAAACTTTTTCTTGCTCCAGACCGATGTCAGAAAAAGTTAACAATTGTATTTCTTGTGGGAAGCAAATACCTCATAAGGATTTTCACTCTTACTGTATTCCTTGCCTAGGCCCTGATCACAACGTTGCTAGCTGTTGGTTTTGTGCTAGATTCAACCAACGCACTATCAAGCGTCGGTTTGATTTTGCATTTCATAACTTTGGCCGAAGATTTAATTATATAATGCCAGCAGAACAGCCAACAACCGGAGTTTACTACAAAAAACGCAAGGACAAGGATAAGGATAGGCATCCGAGGTCCAAAACCGACGACAAAGCCTCTTCTAGGCCAGTCGCCGGTTCTCAGTGAGGCGCTTTTGCAGCCCCTGGCGCCCGCTACCTCAGAACCATAGGCCGCTAACGACTCTCATGTGGAGCTGACTGGGCCTCTGGAAACTCAAGGTATTGGGTACTCGGAAATCAATCCCTCAGATGGGTCTGGAGCCGCTGAGCAGGCATCGGCTTCTGATGGTGTTTTCAGACCTACACAACTATGTGTTAAGCCATTTTCAGCTTCAAAGACAAAGACTAAAGCAGCTCTAAAGACAAAGAAACAAGTACAGCATTCTCCTATTCAGACTTCCATGCTAAAAAAACAGATGGTCAAAATGGCCGAAGACCTAATTACTTTGATCAGGGGCTCCCATCCCCCTCCTGATAAGAGGCCTAGGCAAGAGACAGAGTATGATTCTTCTGATCAGGTTTCTATTTCCTCTGATTCCTCTTCTGAACAGGATTACTCCATGCTTCCCTATGAGGATTCTGATGCTGAAGAATCCATTCCTTCAGCCTCTCCTCCTGAGGACTATTCTTTTGGGGAAACGCTACATGCTATGAGGGAGCATTTCCACTGGGAGAGCCAAGATTATTCCGAGTCCAAGAAAAGGCTCAGAGACTTCCTGCTTCTTCCTCAACACAGACCCCTTGCTATTCCACCTGTTCTAGACATTGTAGATGATGTATTTTCAGAGTCCTGACTGTCCCCTGACTCTTTACCCCCCCCCCCCTGCACCTGCTAAGCCAGACAGATACTACAGGGTCCCGGATTCTCATAAATTCCTATATAAAACCCCACTGCTGACCCAGAAACTGTATCTCAGGGTCCCAAGGCGGTTAAAGCTTCCACTGCAAAAAAAGTGTCCCCTCTGATAGGGATTCTAGGGCTATAGACAGATGGGGGAAAAAAGTTTACACTTCTGCCACCCAGGCTGTAAAGGCTTTAAATTGTCAATTTCATATGCTTAAATATCAGCAATATTTAATGTCACTTCTTAAACAGAAAATGTTGACAAATACTGAATGTTCAGAGAACAAGGAACTGCAGGATTAATTGCAGGATTTATTGCATGCAACTGAACAAGTGGGAAAGCATATTTTGCAATGTGGTTATGATTCACTGGAGGCCTCTTGCAGGGCCGCTGTTACAGGTTCTGTTATTAGAAGGCATGCTTGGTTAAAGGAACAAAATCTGCCTGATCATGTTAAAGCAAAATTATTAGATGCACCATTACAGCATGATACTTTGTTTGGTAGTAAAGCAGACGAGGTGTTGAAAAAAATGGAGGATAAAGCAAAATCTATGCAGACAGTCAAGGATTTCTTACAGGTACAGCCACCCAGGTTTAGCAGGAACTGGCCTTCTAAAAATTGGTCCTTTCCAGTCTCAGACAGACCACAAAGAGGCAGATACAGGCGACCCAGAGGCAGATCTCAGCCCCAAGGCTCATACAGGCCTAAACAATGGTGTGCTCCTACCTCCAAAAGTGGAGAAGACAAATCACAGCCTTACAGGAAATAGTCCCAATGACTTTCCTCTACCAGTTCCAAGCAGTTTTCTTTTGACAGCCCCCTTAGGGGGAAAACTAGCACTTTTTTCATCAAATTGGCAAATGGTTACCCAAGACAAATGGGTTCTGAACATAGTGTCCCAAGGCTACAGATTCCATTTTCACACCCTACCAAGGTCAAAGGGCATGCCAGACCTGCCACACAGTCAACGGGCAGAGGCACAAAAACAAATTACAGCCCTCATGGACATGAGGGCCATTCAGCAAGTACCACAACAAGAGCAGGGGCAAGGATTTTACTCCAGATTTTTTCCTAGTACCCAGGAAGGACAAAACCTGGAGACCAATTCTGGACCTGTCTATACTAAATACGTTTCTGGAAGTTCCAAAATTCAAGATGTTGACTCTTTAGCAGCTACTGCCAATGCTGGGCAAGAGGGCTTGGCTCGTAACTTTGGACCTAAAAGAGGCATACCTGCATGTCCCAATCAGACAATCTTGCAGAAGATACCTCAGATTCATAGCTGGCTCAATGCATTACCAACTCTCTGCACTGCCCTTTGGCTTATCCACTGCACCCAGGGTCTTTACAAAATGCCTGGCACCAGTAATTGTGTTTTGCAGACAAAAAGGAATTCAAATATATCTCTACTTGTATGACTGCCTAATTCAAGCAGAGAACAAAGACACTCTTCTAAAGCATCTGGCATTTGTAAAAAGATTACTAATTGGCCTAGGGTACACAGTAAATGAAAATAAATCAAAACTAGTGCCCTCTCAAGAGATAGTATTCCTGGGTGCAAGCTTAAGTACAACTGCCCAGATGGCTTATCTCACAACAGACAAGCAAAAACAACTGACTACTTACTTCAAGAAATTGGCAACGAAAACCCACTTATTTGAAAGGAAAATCCTGCAGGCCTTGGGTTTCATGGCATCCTGCATTCTACTAATTCCATATGCCAGACTGCATATGAGGAAACTACAGTGGTATCTGAAAAGTATTTGGACTCAGCATTGCCACAGCCAGGAGACAGTAATTGCACTCATTCCCTGCCTACAACAAGAGTTTCGATGGTGGGCAGAAGCTTGTCACCACAACAAGGGTCTGCCATTCAGTTTACCCACAGCCAGACAGACACTGACAACGGATGCATCAGATTATGACTGGGGAGCCCATATGGCAGGAAAATGTATTCAGGGCACATGGCCTGCAAACCAGATGCATCTTCACATCAATCAAAAAGAGATGCTAGCCGTTCAAAATGCCCTGACAGCTTTCAAGGACCTGCTTCATCCAGGACAATTACTGATAAAAACAGACAACACTACGGTTATGTGGTACATAAACAAGCAGGGAGGTACTCATTCCTACCCCCTCTGCAGACAAGCAATGACCTTATGGGACACAGCATTGGCTTTTCAAGTTCACCTGCAAGCACAACTCCTGCCAGGAAAAACAAATACTCTGGCAGACGAACTAAGCAGAAACCTCATGGAACCCCACGAATGGAAACTGGATCTACAAGTATTCAGGATGATAATAAGGAAATGGGGATGCCCAGACATAGATCTATTTGCCTCCCCTCACAACTGTCAATTGAAGATATTTTGCACAAGGATTTACCACAAGCAAGCATGGAAAGTGGACGCCCTATCATTAAGCTGGAAAAATCTAACAGTATATGCTTTTCCCCCTCTTCCTCTCCTTCCCAGAGTACTCCTAAAGGTCAGACAAGAGAAGCCAAAAATTACTCTGATTGCACCAGACTGGCCACGCCAGCACTGGTACCCAATCCTAAAGAGCTTGTCTCATGGTCCAGCATGGATATTGCCTCAAACTTCTCACTGGCTGACCCAACAAAACAATCAGATCCTGCACAGCCAACTCAGGACCTTAAATCTGGCAGCATGGCGGATTATGTAGCTATTCAGAAAACTCCTCTTTCAAAAGCTGTTATGGATGTTATCTTGGAGGCCAGGAGGCCCAGCACCAGAAAATCTTATGCAGAAAAATGGAAGAGATTCTGTGCTTGGAACCAGGAACAAGGCACTGACACGTCTGTACCAAATATTCCTCAGATTTTACAATACCTAACTGAGATGCTGAACAAAGGCCTTTCTTTCTCATTAGTTAAGATTCATGACTCTACCATTTCTGCACATTATAATACGGAACCACCTATCTTTTCTCATCCTTTAATAAGGCAGTACCTCAGAGGGGCCAAAAATATTAGGCCTCCAAGGAGAGCACCATTTCCGGCCTGGGACCTCAATTATGTTTTGGAAAAACTCACACTGCCTCCTTTCGAGCCAGCATCAACAGCGGATATTAAATTCTTATCCTGGAAAACAGCTCTGCTCCTAGCCATAACCTTTGCAAGGCGAGTCTCGGAGTTACAAGCACTCATGGCTGTGGAATCTTTCATCATTTTTCATCCAGACAGGGTTTCCCTGAGGACAAACCCTACATTTATGCCTAAGGTGGTGTCCAGTGTAGCCCTCAATCAAACCATTCACTTGCCTACCTTTTACCCAAATCCACAGAACAAGGGTGAGACAATTCTGCACTCTTTGGACATACACAGGCAGTTACGCTTCTATTTGGACAGAACTAAAGCTTTCAGAAAGACTGGGCAACCTTTAGTGTCATATGCTGCAGGATCACAAGGAAAGGCTACCTCAAAACAGACTATTTCAAAATGGATAGGCCATTGCATCCGTTTCTGCTAGTCTCAACATGGCAAATCAGTGCCCAAGGGCATTAGGCCTCATTCCACCAGAGCAGCAGCCACTTTAGCAGCCGTCCTCAGAGGAGTACCAACCAAAGAATTCTTAGAGGCTGCAACTTTAGAGTTCAGTGCACACCTTTACAAAGCACTACCACTTGCCTCTCCACTCTAAGTCCAGAGCAGGCTTCACCACTGCAGTTCTGCAGGGCCTCATAGCCTCTCCTAATCCTATTTAGCCCAGCCACCCATCCTCAGCTTTGGGATTCTACCCAAGAGTAATGACTGCAACAGTGAAACACGATGAGCATAGTACAGTTGTGTACCTACCATAAATGTAGATGTTAGAGTGTATTCACTGTTGCAGTCCAGGTTACCCACCCACCAGCCCCCTTCTCCTTGCTGGGACTTATCTGCACTTCTCTATCCTATACAACCTTTTTGGTGTATTTGCTTGTAGATGAAGAAAATGTTATTTTTCTGCATGCATTTCTTATTGGTATATTTTTCAGCCTACCTATTTGGGGCACCTGACATCTGGGGCAAGAAAAACTGAAGAAAATTGCGTTGGCTGCATCTTTTATACCCCTGGCACACTGACTTCAGGGAAGAGGCGACAGCAACCGACGCCGGACCTAGACTTTGGAATTTTGGCCGACTGCGGGTAGCCTGCCAGCAGGATAACCCAAGAATAATGACTGCAACAGTGAATACACTCTAACATCTACATTTATGGTAGATACACAACTGTACTTTCCCAGGGTCTGTTGTGCCCCCCCGTTTGTGGAGTGGGATAACTGTCGCGGTGCGCCATTCAATGGGCACAAAGCCTGAGGTGAGGCTTTGATTGAACATGGTACTTGGGTGGGGTGCCAGTTCATTCTGTAGTTAATGTAGAAGGCAGCCTGGGATGTTGTCAGGTCCCATGGATGCTGTGTTCTTGGCTTTGGAAAGTGAGGTTTTTACCTGTGCAGCCATGATTACAGGAACTTTGCATTCTTCTGGTATAAAGATGGGCCCTTTAGGGGGTGAAAGGGGGGTAATGTTAGCACTGAACCTATCTGCCAGGATGTTGGCAATATCAGTTGGTTCTGTATATTTAGTGTCATTGTGCTGTAACTCAGAACAGATCTGAGTGTTGCCATTGAGATTTTTGATATAGCTATAGAATGCTTTGTGGTTGTCTTTAGAATCAGTGGCAATTTTGTTTTCATAACTAGCTTTGGAGATTTTTATGAGGGATCTCAGCTTCTTACTGAGGCTGACCACGGAGTTCCTCCAATCGTGGGAGTTTACTCCTTTTTTTGCAACTGTTTCTTTCTTCTGTTATAGAGTTTGTTTATGGCAGAAGACCACCAGATTGGCTTCCTTTTTTTGGAGGATAGCATCTTGGTTCTGTTAGGGATGGCACGATCCATGCACTCGTGTAAGTGCTTATAAAGTGCATTTGTGTAGGATTCAGCAGTTGTACCTCTTTTGTCCATCTGCATGGGTGTCGTGAAGTTTGCCACTTCTGTCTTAAGAAGCGTGAAGTTGGCTTTGGAGAAATTTTTTACGGTTGTTTTCCTAATGGGGGGTGGGAGCAGGATGTGGATGTCTAGGCCACTCGTTTTTTATTGGACAGACGTTTGTATTTCCTCCTTAGCATGCTCTGCATTAAAAAATGATTTTGTCCCTCCAGGTGAAAATGTTCTGAAAATAGCTGGGTACAACAGCTTGAATCTCATGCCTGCTTCTTGACATTCCCTGATTAGTGGAATAGCGGATTTATTCCTCTTCCGCCTGGTGTATACTGAGTAATCATTTTCCACAAACACTCTCAGGCTCCCACTTTTAATACTTTGTCTTTCTGCCACAATTTTGTCAGAATCAACTCCTGCTGGTAGGGATTGCATCTTTGCTATTAAAGGTCTAGGTTGCTTTCTCATGGCCAGGATCAGAGCGTACATATGATGTGCCCTTTAAATTAACAATTCCTGCTGTGGAATACCAGTCCAGTTGCTTATTTGTGCTTTTTTAAAATTAAAATGAATAGTCTCTTCCTTCCAGCTTCTTTGGTACAGCAGAAATTCTCAGGATCTGATTTTGTCAATTTTCATTAATTCCTCAACATACGGTTTAGATCCCATCCTCGGATTAGTCTCTGTTCTGTCGCTCATGGACTAGACAAACTCTCAAGGTCCTCCCTTACCCATAATTTTTGTCTTTGTTAGAGACAATTAACAGATAAACTTTTGGGTTTTAAAAAATATGAAAAGTGTGGGCACAAGATTCCCTTGTCTGATGCCCATTAAATGCGTGTTTATTGTTTAGGAACGGAACATTTACAGGCCTCCTGTTCCATCTGTAAGTCTTTTGACCCAAGGGCCATTGTGGATTGGAAAAATAAATTTATTCTAAAAGGCCTTATTCCACTAGCTTTCTAGGAATCTCTTTCTGGAATTCAACCCCCAAGCTGAATAAAAAGGATGCAAGAAAAAGGTCTTCTGATCAGATTCGCTCTTCGCACTCTATTTTGGATTCAACTTTGGAGCCAAGAAAAAAAAAAAAAAAGAGTAAAAATGTTTGGATCAGACACACCAGAAGCATCGGATTCTCCTGCTTCAGACACTAGGTCTGTCTCTTTGGATCCTACTCCCTCGGAACCAAAACCACTTTCCAGAACCAGATATTCATCATCTCTGGATCCAGTCCCATCTTGGCTCCCTTCACCATTCCTAGAAAGATGTTCTCCCTCCATAGCCTCTTCCCATTCCCCCAGAAGTCTCACAGAAGCAGATGTGGATAGAGTGATTAAGTTTCTTTCAACACAAATACAGATGGGAGTTCTCCTGGCCCTGACCCCAGCAAGTCCGGAGGCCTTGACTTGAACAACTCCACCTTTTTTTGGCTCCTTCTCTGATCTGTCCTTTGGTTTTAGCACCCTTGGATTTGAGTATCCAGGTGCCATCTGCTTCTGATCCAAGGATGTCTTTTTCCCCAGGTCTAACATCTTCTCTGAGTATGCCAGCTCCAAGTTTGTTAGAGTTGGAGGGCTGTTGGGCTCAAAGCTTTGTTGCTGGATCCTGGGGATTAGGGTCAACTCCGATGTTCTCAAGCTGTCTCTACCTCTCTGAGGGTTGGCATTCTATAGCTCAGTTCTGAGTCTTGCCTTGGGTGTGGTTGCTTTGGGCCAGAGGGAACCAATGGGCCAGAAGCACATCTTCCTGGCTTCAACGGTTTCTTTCTCCTTGGAGCATTCTGCCTTCAAAGTGGTAAAGAGAGTTTTCTCATGTAGAGATCAGATGGCTCCTCCCCCCTTGGATCTTCCTTCTGTTTCACAGATGTCTTTGTGTTGTGAGCCTAAGCATTCTGTTCCACATGGACAGCCAGCCCAAAGTCCCCAGGTGGCTCCCCAGGGTATTTTCATATCTTCCGATACTTCTCTGGAGCATCCCACTGAAGAAGTCCCTAGGAAGAGGTAGTTTAAGAAGAGGCACTTGGACTCCCCTCAAGAGTCAGTCACTGAAGATACAGATTTTAATGAAGGGGAATGGTCACCAAGATCACCACATGAAGACATCTCATTTGGAGACATTGTTGAGATCCTGAAACATTAGGATGGTTGGTCCACCAACACGCCTTCCCAGGAGGGACCTCTATTTCTGGAGGCTTTTCGTGCTGGCCCATATACCTCCTGGGTGACTCCACCCGATGATGAGCTCATTGACTTGATCTCTCAGAGGGCATGGAAGGAGCCAGATTCTGTAGAGCCGATCCCCAAGAGACCAGATAGGATCCTGACAGCACTGAAAGGAAGGGAGTTTTGGAACAAAGGAGTACTGGTAGATGTTATGGTCATGGTGGCAGTCACCAAAAAGAACTTGCGGTACAGACTTCTTCTGTCCACCTCCTAACAGGGAGTGTAGGGCTGTGGACAGATTTGGTTAGTGGGTTAATGCATCTGTGACCTTTGTTCTTAGGTCCCTGAATTACTTGGCACACTTTACTAGATTACAGAGGGATTTGATCAAGGAGCTCTCAAATCCTTTTGTCCAGGTCTAGTACTGCTGAGCTGGAGTCTTCCATCACTTCACAGTTAGCCACCCTTCAGTCCATTTCATATTCTTCTATGATGCTGATATCACATGCAGCTGAAGGAGCCTCTGAAGTGGCAGTTCAGGCATTTCCATTAGGAGACGTGCCTGGATGTGCCTGTGTGGTTTTTGCGGAACCCTTCCATTCATCTTTTATCAGTGCTCCTTTTTGATGAAAGTTCATTGTTTGGCCCCAAGGTTAGGGACACTGTCTACAGGTATGAACAAGATGGAAAAACCCTGTCTGCTGTTGCTGTTCATTTTTTGACTGCTCAAAGAACCTTTTCCAGGAATCAGTGAGATGGTTGAAAGATGTGGGTCAGAAAATCCCAGGGTCTATTCCGTGATCCACATGGAGAATATTCCTCCCAGTGCAGTGGGGGTAACTCCAGTGAAAGATGCCATCCACATGGCAGAAGGGGTCCACAGAATCCAGGATCCAGGGAATTCTTTCTCTGACTGACCCTGTCAGCACTCCTGAATGGAGGCCTGATTGCCCACTTCTGGAGGCAGGGGGTCGCTTATCCCTGAACCAGAGAGCCTGGCTAGATATAACAAAAGATACTTTGGTGCAGAGGATTATTTCCAGAGGCTGTATAATTCCCTTTTCCCTGCCTCCACTGCGACAGAACACAATTTGCGACATTCCACCCAGTCAGAGGACAACGGCAGTGTTAGAAATGCAAAGGCTGCTAGAAAAAAATAGTCATTCAAGAGGTCCCCCAGACCAGAAAGGATCCGGAACTTACTCAAGATTCTTTTTAGTGAAATTGTGATGTATAAAAAATCTACAGGAAATTTCCCAGGAATAGATGATATTGGAAGCTAGGAGGGGAAAAAACTGATAATGATATAGAAGATTTTGTTTAACAGTATTTGAAGAGGAGGAGAAATACCAACATCCTGGAAGAAAGCAGTGGTAGCTGTAATACCTAAACAGGGTAAAGATCCATTGGACCCAGCTTCTTACAGGCCCATTTCAATACTAAACCACAACTATAAAGTGTTTGTGTCTTTAATGGCTAAAAGAATGACAAAAGTAATGCCAAAATTGATGGATATGGATCAGTGTGATTTTGTGGAGGGCAGGCAAACATTTGACAACAGTAACAGAACAGTGATGATCCAGAGGGAATTGGAATGTAAGAAAATACCATTGTTGTTGGTGGGTCTTGATGCATAGACAGCTTTTGACAGAGTAAGCTGTGACTTTATGAGCAGAGCAATGGAAGCATTTGCATTTCTTAAAAAAGTTATAAGGTCAATTATGAGGATATATGAGGGCTTGGAGGTGAAAATTAAAGTGGGTGGTATCCTTTCTGTTAATTTCTGCTTGATGGGGTTGTCCTCTTTCGTCTTTGTTATTTGCATTATATTTAGAACCATTGGTAAAGAAAATAAGGGACTCAGAAATTCAAGGGTATAATTAGTATGGTAGTCAAGAAAAGCTAGCTATATTTGCAGTTATTAGTTTATACCTGAAAAGGGCGGCCACGGTGGTGCAGTGGTTAGCATTGCCGCCTCACAGCAAAGAGGTTCTCCGGTTCGATCCTCGGCTCGGGTGCCTTCTGTGCGGAGTCTGCATGTCCTCCCTGTGGTCGCGTGGGTTTCCTCCGGGTGCTCCGGTTTCCTCCCACATCCCAAAAACATGCTGCAGGTGGATTGGACACTCTAAATTGGCCCTAGGTGTGCATGTGAGTGTGCCTTCTGTGGAAGGTTGGGCGCCGGGCTGGCAACTCGACACCGTAAAACTCCACTGCCATTCAATGTGCGGACAAGGTGATCCGCTATGGCGACCCCTAACCGGGAAAAAGCCGAAAGAAGAAGAAGATTTTATACCTGAAAAAAAGGGACATTACAGTGTTGTGGAACTTTTTGAGATGGTTTCAGATCTTTGTAAGATACAATATTAGTGAATCTAAAAAAAGGCAATAGTGGTAAATTATGTACCCACACACGAAACAACAATATCCTTATTTATGGGGACACGATAAAATGAAGTATTTAGGAGTATGGATTACAAATGATTCTGGTGGGGCAGCTAAGGATATGTGGGAAGAGACTAAACATAAGATAATACAAAAACTGAGAAAATGGAAGCTTTGTTACATTGATATGTATCGTAAAATACAAGCAGTCAAAATGTTTTAGTCCCTTTTGTCTTTTACATGTCAGGCATATTTTTATTAACCGGAGAAGTTGTGGATAGCAATTAATAAAGACCTGAAGGACTTTATCTAGGAGGGGAAGATGGCAAGAGTCAAGCGGGATAAGCTGATTCTTCCAGCAGAACAGGGCGGATTGGGATTACCCAATTCTGAAGGGGTGTTTCTGAGCTACATAGTTAAGGCTCCTATACATAGCACAAGGCCCAAGCAGAAAACTATAATTCAAAGTGGAAAGGAATGATGAAACGGGGGGATGCTCGAGAAACAGGAGAGACACTGATTTTGGATGTAGGCCTTTAAGGGGAATAAGAATTACAGAATATTATACCCCTAAAGTAGCAGAACGTATTCTAAGAACTAAGCCAACATGGGAATGGAGAAAGGAGATTTTGCCGATAGGAATAACTGTGATTAGGGATATAGATGGTAGGGAAGAGGGGTATTTAATTTATTGGAGAAAAGTGGCAAAGGAACAAAGGTATTGGGAGCAAATAACTATGGAGGGAAAGATGATAGAATGGGAATATGCCAAGAATTTAATTGGACTGCAGGTTGGAGCTTGCCTTGCCTGTCGAGGACTGATATTAGAGTATACGCAAAGAGAAAGAAATAGGGGGGTCCTAAATGAAAGACCAGCACTGGTAGAGTTTTTCATATAATATAGAACAGAAACTGCCGTTAAAGGAATAATTAGTAGAGTATATAAAATATTGCATGATAACTATAAGAATCAATCAGACGAGGTTAGAAATGATTGGCAAGAGAGAGATTGGGTAAACAATTCACAAAGAAACAATGAGAGGATATATGTATGTCTCCTGAGTATGCAGCAAAATTTAGAAGATTTAGGATTTTTGCTTGGAAATGTTTACACAGATATTTTTATACCCTAAGTAGACTCCCGAGAATTTTTTCACAGATAGATAGCAAATGTTGGAGGTGTGATGGGGAAGAAAAAGGTAATTGGGAACATATTTTCTGGGAGTGCAGTGAATTATCAGACTTTAAGGATTCACTGTGGGATGCATTGTCTGAGATGCTGGGCGGGCAGATTGGTTTGATGGTGGAGATGATTTTTCTGAGCTATAGACATGGTAAGGCCTTGCTGTCTCTAATTATGGTGGCTGCCAAAAAATGCAATTACTTGAAAATGGAAATCAAAATCTAAACCTACTATATTAGATGTAGTGAACATAGTAACAGAGATAAACCAACTGGAATTGAGATCTTTAGAAAAAAGGTAGGAACAAACTACATGGGAAAAATGAGAACTGTGGGAACAATACATACAGGAGAGGAATGAGGTTTAAAAGAAGGCAGGACTTAAATGAGCTATGTAATGTCTGACTGGAAATGATTGGGTAGATTATTCGTGATGTAGAATGTTTGCAACTGGGAGTGTGTCACTGTGGTTTGTCATGTAAAATGCTTGCAACTAGGACTGTCAGTGTGGTTTCTTTTCATTTATGTAAATGTATGGCTGTTTATGTCATAAGTGATGGCTTAATAAAGATGTTTCTTGTTTAAAAAAAGGGGTAGGAATTGAATAATTTATGTAATGTTGCTTAGGTTATTTGATATATAGCAATGTATGTGAAGCATAATGTTTGTTTATTTTGACTTGTTAATACAGTTTGATTCCTTTTATATAAATGTAAATGTGCCTATGTCACAAGTGTTAATTCAGTAAAGATGTTTAAAAAATAAAAACATTATTTTTAGTGCCAAAAAAGATGGGACTAGACACCAATTTCTGATCTTGACATTCTGAACAGGTTGGTTCAGTGTACCAAGTTCCGGATGGTCGTGGTTCAGTCCATTTTGCCTTTTCTGCACAAGGACAATTGAATGTGCTTTGTAGATCTCCAGGATGCATACTGTCACATAAAAATGAACAGATGGTCCAGGAGATACCTATGCTTCTAGATGGAAACCAGTCACTACCAATTCAGAGCACTGCCTTTGGTCTCACCACAGCCCTCAGGGTGTTTACCAAGCGTGTATAGCAATGATGACAGCTCAGTTTAGAGCAGTGTTTCCATATCTAAATGACTGGCTCCTCACTGCCTGGAACAGGCATCTACTTATCACAGCTCGGGACTATGTACTCCAAACTTGTTCCAATCTAAACATCACAGTCAGTCACAAGAACTCTCAACTTCAACCATCTCAGTCCCTATAATTCATAGGAGCTAGTTTCAATGTAACATCAATGATAGCATCTCCACCTTTACCAAGAGTTTATAACCATCCATCCTCAAGTCAGCAGTATTATTTAGAGTTCATCCCTTCCAGCCCACAAGATGTTACAGATGCTGGGGTCCATGTCTGCGGGAATCCAAAGTGATAGCAGACAAGTTGAGCAGGTCCATTTTACTATCTCACGAGTGGTCTCTCAACACAAAAGTGGCGAAAATGGTATTCCACCAGTGGGGCCAGCCATACTGTGACCTGTTTACTTCCCCCAGAACAACAAATGCAACAGATTCTTTGCCCTAATTCCCTCGCCGGGGGAGTCGCTGAGAGATGCTCTTCTTTACGATTAGCCCCTAGGTCTCCTCTGTGGTTATCCTCCAACTCACTTAATCCTGAAATTTCTGCAGAAAGCATCTTGATTGAAGAGCAGAGTCATCCTCATTGCACCTTATTGGCCTCGACATGTCCGGTTTCCCTTCCTTTGACCTCAACTAATTTATCAGCCTTGGATTTTGGGTCCAATTCCAGACCTCCTGTCTCATCCAACAAATTTGACTCACCCAGATAACTTGGGCTTCAAGTTAACCACATGGCATCTCCAATTCCAGTGATAGCCAGACAACCTAAGCTGTCTTCTTCAGTGTGCCACATTCTTTTATTTTTTCATAAGGCCTCTACTAGGAGAATCTACAAACGCAAATGGAAAATATTTGTCCTTTGGGTACATCAACATGACCCGGACCCTTTTTCAGCACCTGTACAAAAGATCATTCAATTCTTGGCTTTCATTTTCAATGACTGGGCTAGTCCACCCAGCTAGCTGCTATTTCCGATTTCCATATCAGAATTGATAATTCTACTTTAGCTTTTCACATCTTTGTAAAGAGCAGCATTTTTACTAAAGCCTCCCTACTCCTTCATGTACCTTACTGCACCTAGGGATCTTACCATAATGTTGCAGGCCCTAACCCAGAGTCCTTTTCATCCTGTGACTTGGAAGACAATTTTTCTTATAGCCTTAACTTCATCTAGAACAGTGTCAGAACTGCAAGTCTTATCTGCTAAGCCTCCTTACTTAATCTTTCACAAGAATAGGGCTTTCAGCTCCATAGTACTCAGGAAAATGCTTCCTTAGAGTCCACATGTGATTTGGGTAGCTGGAGACTCAGTCCCATATGTTGAGAAATTAATGAAAATTGACAACATCAGATAAAGAAGTTATGTACTCGCGATAATATTCCATCTGTGTTGTCCATTTTCATTCTTCCTCAACTCCCCTTCTTCCAGCTCCCATCCATGTTTCTTTGATGACGGCTGGAACAGTGGGAGAGTTCTCAGGAACTTAGTTTCCTTTCTTTGAGCTCCAAAAAGTGATTTTCCATAGTATGTGCTAATACCTATATTGTATCTTAGGGGGCTGCAAACAAGATCTGGAGAAGGAGGGAAACTACAGCATTATGGGTGAGGGAGGAGCTCAAGAGTTTGTGGTTTCCATGAGCTGTGGAACAGCAGCCGAGTTGGATCTGAGGATCGGATATGAACCATTTGTTGAGGAAGAGTGAAAATGGGCAACATAGATGGAACGTTATGGTGAGTACACAACTTTTTTTTTTCTCCCTACATGCTATGTCCTTTAATTCAGTGGCGCAGTGGTGCAGAGGTTAGGGTTGTCATCTCATGGCAAGAGGTTCTCTGGTTCGATCCTCTGCTGAAGTGCCCTATGTGCAGAATCTGAATGTCCTCCAAACATTCGCATGGGTTTCTTCCCACATTCCAAAGACATGTATCTGGAGTGTTTCTCCCCAGGCATTTGCTGAAAATGGGCTCTGTTCCAGTTGGACTTTCCCGGTAACAAATATTAAATAAATTAAGTAAGTAAATGTTGTTGTGTCTTTCGGCTTTTCCCAGTTAGGGGTCGCCACAGCGGAACTCCGGTCCACTAATGATTGGCAGTAGATTTTTAAGTGCTGAGTTGCCAGCCCTGATGCACAACCTTCAACGAAGGTACTCCCATTCACGCATGTCTCCACAGAGAAGACGCTCTAGCTGAGAATCGAACAGGACAACGTCTTACTGTGAGGCGACAATGCTACCGCAGCACCACCACTGCAATTAAGTAAGTAAATAAATAAATAAATTTGATTATTTTTTGAAACATCTCTTCTTGAGCAGTCTCATGTTCAGTCAGCTGCTTCTTCATTTTGACCTCTGATTTTTTTCAGTTTTATCACTTCATCTGAATATCTTTTTAAAGCTTCCTCCATTTTTACAGCCTTTTGTTATTTGAGTTGATAAACTCCTTCAGTGTTTTGTTTATTTTAATCAACTTTGAGTACATTTGACTTATTTTTTTCCTCTAGCAGGCTGGAGTGCCATCTGTGTGGAGTCTGCATGTCCTCCCCATGGTCGAGTGGCCTCCGAAAGACATGCGTGAATGGGCATGCCTTCGCTGAAGGTTGGGCGTCAGGCTGGCAACTCGACACCATAAAAAAAAAAAAAAATCTACTGCCAATCATTAGCGGACCGGAGTTTCGCTGTGGCGACCCCTAACTGGGAAAAGACAAAAAGGCAAACAACAACATACTGGAAGTCATGGCTTACATCAAAGCTGGAGCTTTGACTGCTTTTTGCTGAACAGCTGCAGAATTCTTCCCAGTTAGTGTTTTTGCCTCACCTTTTGTGATTGGTTTTCTTTCGGGTTCTCTGAACTTCTTTTTTTGCTGGTATCCAGGCAGTGCACTTACTAGCCAGTTACTGAAATTTACCAAAAAATATGAGAATACTGGCGCACTCTTCTGAGTTTCTGTTTACACAGTGGGAGAACTGAAATTAAGCTATTACTCAATGTGTAGCCATCTTGGAAGTCCCATGAGAAGGCTTGCCTGATGCATTACTTGAGTATAATGCCAATTTTTTTAATATTATTATAATACTTACAGCATAGAAATGTCTTTTGCAGTTTTATGCTGATAAGTGTAAAAATGATATGGTGCACACTGTGGTGCTTGAATCCACTTTGCTACCTGCCAATAAACAAAATATTTTAATTTAAAGTCTTGAAAAATAAACTAATTAAATGTAGTAGCCACTAGGGGCAAAGTCTCCAGAATCGCATCAGTAATGCCAAACAGACCAAAATACAAAATGTATATACAAATATCAATTGGTAAACAACTTCCTAAGTGTATCCTGGCCACAAGAGCATGCGCTGAGCACTCCACTGAGCAGAATTTTTTCGTAAAGCCCCAGTCCCTTTTCTAACCACTCTCACTGGGATTTGATGCCTTCCATTGCTCATGGGTCCACAGTAATTGCACTTTGAATAAACTCTTACATTCACCCTGCCATTTTCGGTCTGACACCTCCCTACGTGTTGAGCATGTTCTTGCCAGGGCAGACTGTATTGCAATATCAAAAGGTAAACAAGAGCATAATCCCAACTCCTGTAGCATGCTATCTTCCATCTTCCGGAAGGTTGCTGGGCATTTATCATCCTAAAGTAACTTATTAAACACACACACACTCCCAAAGGGTCAAAAGGTGTCAAATGTACTTGCCTGTAACCCTTGGTCTGGTCAGTTGTACTTGGATACTTAGATCTATCCTTTTCCTGCAAGGCTTCAATTTATTGGGCATGTGATAAGCACCTAACCTGATATGATTATTCAGTTTTCTGTAGTCTGCACAGAACCTGATACTGCCATCTTTTTTGACACTTGGACCACTGGTAAGACCCAGGGACTGTTATGCTTCTGGATTAGCAGCCCCCCCCCCCCACCAGCTCCCACCAATCCAGCATGCCTTGTATTTCCTTTCTCTAGGTTTGCTTAACCCCTTCAGACACCTTTGATAAGCTGCTGAAGTCTTTTGTCCACTTGATGTTTCACCAGGTAGGTACACCCTGGCCTAGTAGTAATCCTGGCCTCAGACTCCTGTGGTTCTGCCCTGATCCCCTAAACCTGGATAAGAAATAGACGCTATGAAGTGGCTACCTTTACCACTGAGATGTCAGACTGAGCCTTACTGAAAAGGCCATCACATGACCTCCATCCAGTTCCTCCTGTAAGCCAAAGCCGATACAGAGTAGCAGTGTCTGTCTGTCATGGTAGGGCTTCTTTATGTTAACCTGATAGAATCTGTGCTTTTCCTTCCTGTCTGGTAGCTCTTCCGTGGATTTAATATCACCTACCTTTCTCACAATAGTGAAAGTACACTCCTGTGCTGTCTGTAGCTTATTGTGTGTAAGAAGAATAAGTAGCATTACTTTCTACTTAACAGAATACTCTCTGGCTGTCCAGTCATGCCACCATTTGCTGCTCTTGCGCATTTTCTAGGTGCTTTTGTGCCATCCCCATGAGCCTGGTCCAGAAAGCTAGGACGTATTCCACAGTAGATTCCTTGTGAGAATGGCTGTCACCTTTCCACTTGTCATGAATTAAAGGCCCTCTTATCATATGATCATACTGCAGTTCAAAGTGTGAAGGTCATGTGGCTTCCTGAAGTAGCTTTCTGTATCCAAACAGGAGATGGGGTAGATACTTGTCACACTTCTGTTTGAACTAGTTTGTGAATACTCTTAACGTGGTCTGTAGTATTAAATCTGTCTCCAAGTCTAGACCAACTTTACTGGAAGTAGTGAATATAGTAACAGAGATAAAACAACAGGAATTGGGATCTTTAGAAAAGGGAAGGAGCAAACTACATAGGAAAAAATGGGAATAGTGGGAACAATATATGCAGAGCAGGAGCGGGGTTTAAGAGGCAGGATTTGAATGAGCTATATAATGCTTAACTGACAACGACTCGATGGTTTATAAGTGATGTATAATGTTTACAACTACAGTTATTTCATTGGTGTCTGTTATGTAAACTGTAATTAAAGTGATATCATTTTGTACGTTTTTCATTTATATAAATGTAAGATTGCCTTTGTCATATGTGTAAATTTAATAAAGATGTTTGAAGAAAAAAAAAAGGTCATTAGTATGGGATGATAGCAGATAGTATTTAAAAGCTTTATACCACAATGTTTCCATAGGCAGGCTAGCAGGTTTGACAAGAACTTACTTATTTTATTTTAATTAATTACATTTATTTAATTGATTTATTTATTAACTTGGTAAGCTCATTGGACAAAGGGTCCTTTTCCAGGGATGATCTGGAAGCTCTGGAGTGACTTTCACAGACTCGCACACAGTAAGATGCAGCTCATTAACAGCTCAAAGTGTTAATCCTCTACACTAACTGCCAGACATTTAGCACCTTTGTCTGCCAATATGTCTGTTGGGAAACCCACTCAGCTGAAAATTTGTAACAAGGCATTTGCCACCTTTTCTGCTTCAGTAGAGGACAGAGATATTGCATTAGGGTATGTAGTAGCAATCAGACCTCTCAACCAATCGGGAACAAATTTCAACAGAATCAGGGACAAGTCAAGAAAAAAATCAGGGACAATCAGGGACACTTTTAAAATATTAGTGCTATTAACTTGAAACATTGACAGAATCAGATACCGACTTGGAGGATTCGGAAGGGTCCCTGAGATCGCCCTCTGAAGATGTCTCCTTTTCAGACATCCTTGAGATGCTTAGGCATAGAGGGAACTGGATGACCCTAAGCCCCTCCGAGGATGAGTCGGTATTCCTGGATGCATTTGGATCTCAACCTTCCACCTCTTGGGTGTCTCCGCCTTTCAACCCACTCATGTCTGTGGTGGCTTGGAAGGCGTGGTCAGCTCCAGACACAGTGGAACCCACCCCCAGAAGACCCGCTAAATTCAGAACAGCACCACAGGATAAACAGTTTTTGACCAAATGTGTCCCTGTTGATGCCATGGTGGTAGCGGCAGTCATGAAAAAGGAGTTGGCTGAAACTTCATCTGTCCATCACCCTAACAAGGAGTCCAGGACGATGGACAGATATGGGAAGTGGATGTTCTCTTCAGCGACCTTTTCTGTGAGGTCTCTGAATTACTTGTGCCACTTTACCCACCTTCAAAGGAATCTCCTTAAGGAGCTCTGAGATACCCTCCAAGATCCATCATCTGAGGGGGCCCTGGCTAAGGCAGCCTCCCAGCTGGAGACTCTTAATTTAGTGGTGAACTCCTCCATGAGGCTCATTTCTTATGCAGCCGATGGTACGAGTAGAGCCGCAGGCACAGGTGTTGCTCTAAGGAGACACACTTGGATGCAGCTATGTAACATTGCGGAACCTTTCAGAGCGTCTTTCACCAACACCCCCTTTGATGGTTCCTCTCTTTTTGGATCACAGGTGAAGGACACCGTTACCAGGTGTGAACAGGAAGGCAAGACTCTCTCTGCCGTGGGAGTCCATTTTTCCACTCCTTCTATACCATATCCCAAGGGTCAGAAGTGCGGAAATATGTGGTTCCGGAAGTCTCAGGGAACCTTGCTGGACACACGTGGTGAGTTCCCATCCAGGGGCAGAGGAGGGAACAATAATAGACGCCGCCCTCGTGGCAAAATCAGGATGTTCTTCGTCTCACATTGCTGCAGTCATAACCTGTGGGTAGTCCGCTGTCCTCAGTCGGCCTGAATACCAAAGAGCTAGGCTGGCGTCGGTCATTGTCGCCTAGAGCTGACGTAAGTACGTAGTAGTACTTAAGCGCATGACTGACGCCATATCCTCTGTCTTTCTTGCCGCGTGGTCTGAAGCAGAAGCAGCGTTTGCAAGTGCCGTTCGGCGTTCTGAAATTTTCATTTATCGAGTTTCAGACCGAAGACCAAGTTGGGCTAAGTACCCCGTTGGGGAAATTTTTGTCTTTTCTTGCCTCAGTTATCCGGATGTCAGAAAAAGTTAATAATTGTATTTCTTGTGGGAAACAGATACCTCATAGGGATTATCATTCTTTCTGTATTCCTTGCTTGGGGCCTGAGCACGACGTGGTCGGGTGTTGCTTTTGTGCTAGATTTAATAAGCGCACCATTAAACGAAGATTAGACTGTGCCAGGCTTGTTTTTGGTAAAAAGCGTAAGGATAAATCTTTGAGGTCTAAACCGGATGAGTTGTCCGTTGCGGACGCCGGTTCTACGGAGCCTCCAGTTGAATCTGTGGATCCTGCCGAGGGTTCGGCTGAATCCCAGGGGGAACCTTTACTTTTGCAGGAGTTGGCCTCTCAGGAGTTAGGCCAGGCTGAGGGTGCTTCTCAGGTGTCTGTAGTTCCAGCTTTACAAAAGGTTATTAGGCCTTCTATTTCAGTGGCTAAAGGCCATGCTAAGGCCAAACCTTGTCCTGTTGGCCCTGGTCATAGTTCTAGCTCTCCAGCCCCTGTTCCTAAAAGCATATGTTGAAAATGGCAGAAGACTTGATTACTTTAATCAGGGTTCTATGCCCCAGAGAAGAGGCCTAGGGTGGAGGCAGATTTAGAGGGAATGGATCATTCCTCTGACTACTCTGAATCCTCAGCTGAAGAAATTCAGGATTTCCCTTCCTATTCAGATTCGGATGCAGAGGACTCTTGTCCGTCTGCTTCTCCTCCAGAGGATTTTTCTTTTTCTGAGACTTTACATTCCATGAGGGAGCAAGTGGGAAGGTCAAGATTTTTCAGATTCTCGGAAAAGGCTTAGGGAATTTTTGTTTCTGCCACAACATAGGCCCTTGGCTATTCCTCCTGTCTTAGATGTTGTTCAGGATGTTTTTTCTGAATCTTCCCTTAATCCTGATTCTTTGCCTCCGGCCCCTGTTAAGCCAGACAGGTATTACAGAGTTCCAGAAGCACATAAGTATTTGTACAAGAGTCCTAGAGCTGATCCGGAAACTATTATTCAAGGTCCGAAGGGTGTTAGGGCTTCTGTGGCTAAGAATCCAGTTCCTTTGGATAAGGATTCTAGAGCGTTGGATAAGTGGGGGGAAAAAGTGTACACCTCCTCTACGTTAGCTATGAGGGCTTTGAATTGCCAATTCCATATGCTGAAGTATCAGAATTTTTTGTTAGGCCAATTGAAGTCTAAGGTGGATGCTTTATCTGAGGGTATAGTGTGTAAGGAGCTCCAGGAGTTGGTTCATGCATCAGATAAAGTTGGCAAACATTCTTTGCAGTGTGGTTTCGATGCTCTTCAGGCTTCATCCAGGGTGGCTGCTACAGGTTCAGTTATTCGTAGGCATGCCTGGCTTAAGGATCAAAATTTGTCAGAGCATGTTAAGGCTCGGATTTTGGATGCTCCTCTTCAATCTGAAGTACTTTTTGGCCCTCCTGTGGAATCAGTTTTGAAAAAGATGGAAGATAAGGCTAAGTCTATGCAGACGGTCAAGGATTTTATGCAGGTGCAGCCCCCTAAGTTTAGTAGGAATTGGCCTGCTAGAGGATGGTCTTTTCCTTCTTCGGATTATCAGTCTAAGGGCAGGTCTAGACGTGGTAGAGGCAGGGCTCACGCTCAGGGTTCTTTCAGACCTAGAACTTGGAGTTCTCCGGCACAGTCTTCTGGTGAGGGCAGGGGTCAGCCCTTTCGTAAGCAGACCCAATGACCTGTATCTTCTGCTGCCAGACCCTTCTTTACTGGCAGCTCCTCTAGGAGGAAAGTTGGGACTTTTCAAACAAAACTGGAATTTGGTCACCCAGGACCAATGGGTGTTGGATGTAATAAATCAAGGTTACAAGTTTTATTTTCACACTTTTCCTCCTTTCAAAGGCATGCCGGATGTGCCTCCTCAGCAAAGGCTGGAGGCTCAGGAGCAAATTTCTCTGCTTTTACAGATGGAGGCAATTCAGGTGGTCCCTCCGTCAGAAGTAGGCCTAGGATTTTATTCCCGTCTATTCCTAGTGCCAAAGAAAGGAAACACTTGGAGGCCAATTCTGGATTTGTCCATTCTCAATACCTACCTAGACATTCCAAAGTTCAAGATGTTAACATTACAACAACTTCTGCCTATGCTAGGCAAAGATCACTGGATGGTAACCCTGGATCTCAAAGAGGCCTATCTTCACATCCCTATCAGGCCCAGTTGCAGGAGATTCCTGAGATTTCAGGCTGGTACTTCGCATTATCAGTTCTCTGCATTGCCCTTTGGTTTATCTACTGCCCAGGGTATTCACAAAGTTCTGGCTCCTGTGATTGCTTTCTTCAGACAGAGAGGAATACAAATTTACCCTTATCTGGACGATTGCCTGATTCTTGCTCAAAACAAAGACATATTACTACAACATCTCCAGTATGTAATGGCAGTTTTAAGGTGCCTAGGGTATTCTGTGAACGAAATAAAGTCCAGTCTAGTACCCTCTCAGGACATGTGCTTTCTGGGTGTGAGACTGAATACAGCTTCTCAGATGGCATTTCTGACCCCGGACAAACAAAGAACTCTTCATCTATACTTCCAGCAGTTATCAGTAATGTCCAGGCTGACTGCAAGGACAGTCCTTCAAGCCTTGGGGTTCATGGCATCTTGCATTCTAGTACTTCCCAATGCTAAACTGCATATGAGGAAGCTACAATGGTATCTCAAAAGTGTGTGGACTCAACACTGCCACGGTTTGGATGCTATCATTCGGATTATACCTTGCATCCAGAAGGAATTCTTGTGGTGGGCTCAGGAATGTCACCTAAACAAGGGACTCTCTGTGACCCGACCAGAGGCGAGTCAGATCCTAACGATGGATGCCTCGGACTTGGCTTGGGGAGCACACTTCAATGGGAAATGGATACAAGACATGTGGCCTCCCAAACTACTACATTTGCATATCAACATGAAGGAGATGTTAGCAGTCCAATTTGCCTTGATGGCCTTCAAGGACATACTTCAGCCGGGACAGGTGTTGATTCAAACAGACAACACAACAGTCATGTGGTACATCAACAAGCAGGGGGGAACCCATTCCTATCCTCTTTGCAGACAAGCAATGATTTTGTGGGAGACTGCTCTGAGTTTACACATCAATCTTCAAGCACGGTTTCTGCCAGGAGCACAGAACTTCCTAGCAGATGTATTGAGCAGGCAAATGGTGGATCCCCACGAGTGGAAACTGGACCCTCAGGTATTCAAACAGTTGACCGTGGTTTGGGGAACTCCAGACATAGATCTGTTCGCTTCTCCACAAAATTTTCAACTACCAAAATTTTGCACAAAGATGTTCCACCCAGATGCTTGGAAAGTGGATGCTCTATCTTTCAGTTGGAACAACCTTCACGTTTATGCTTTTCCTCCTCTGCCTCTTCTCCCCAAGGTACTCTTGAAAGTCAGGCGGGACAAGCCTTGCATGATTCTAATAGCACCAGATTGGCCACGTCAGCATTGGTATCCCCTGCTGAGGAGTTTAATCCAGGAGCCTCCTTGGCCTCTGCCACAGGTTCCTCATTTGTTGTCCCAGTCAAACAATCATTTTCTCAATGTTCAGGTGCAGTCCCTCCATCTGGCAGCCTGGCGTATTCTGTGATGGAGCCGGTGGGGTCTCAGCTTTCTCAACAGGTTTTGGATGTCATTTTGGAAGCCAGGCGGCCTAGCACTAGAAAAGTTTATGCTGATAAATGGAAGAGATTTTTTCTTTGGAGCACTGCAAAGGGTTTTGATGTTTCAGTGCCTAATTTGAGTTTTGCACTACAGCATCTTACTGAATTACTGGACAAGGGTTTGTCATTCTCTTCTGTGAAGGTTCATGCTGCAGCCATTTCTGCTCACTATGATTGTGACCCTCCTTCATTTTCTCACCCTTTGTTCAAACAATTTCTTAGAGGGGCAAATAATATAAGACCCCCACGTAGAGCTCCTACTCCTTCCTGGGATCTCAATTTTGTTTTGGAGAAACTTACTTTACCTCCTTTTGAACCTGCAGCTACGTCTGAACTGAAGTTTTTGTCTTGGAAGACTGCTTTTTTGTTGGCTATTACTTCTGCTAGGAGGGTATCTGAATTGCAGGCACTCATGGCAGTTGAACCCTTTTTGATATTTCATAAGGATAGAGTTTCTTTGCGAACTAACCCTACTTTTATGCCTAAAGTGATTTCTATTGTGGCCTTGAACCAGTCTATTCATTTGCCTACTTTTTATGCTGATCCCCAAAATAAAGGGGAAAAAGTCTTGCATTCTTTGGATATCCACAGGCAGTTACGTTACTATTTGATCAGAACTAAGGAGTTCAGACAGACTCAACAGTTATTTGTTTCTTTTGCTTTGAGTTCACAAGGATTGGTCATTGTATTGCTTTTTGTTATTCTCATCATGGGAAGGAGGTTCCTGCTGGGATCAGACCTCATTCTACTAGGGCTACTGCCACTTCTACTGCTTTTTTGAGGGGTGTAGCTACTAAGGATATTTTGGAGGCAGCTACTTGGAGTTCAGTACACACTTTTACTAAGCATTACCATCTCCCTCTTTATTCCAAGTCCAGGGCTGGGTTTGCCACTGCAGTTTTACAGGGCATGTTAGCAGCTCCTAATGCTTTGTAGTTTGCCAGCCTCCCTTTTCCTTTGCTTTGGGATTCTACCCACAGGTTATGACTGCAGCAATGTGAGACGAAGAACATAGTACAGTTTTGTACCTACCATAAATGTAGATGTTCGAGGATCCACATTGCTGCAGTCCAATTATCCCTCCCTCCTTTCCTCTATAGTTTGTGGTTGCTGGGTTTCTTTTTGGGATACTCTTTATTTCCACACTGGTGGTTGTTGGGCTTTTACTTTTTTAGCTCTGGCCTTTCATTTTTAGGCCTTCTGACATCTGGGGCAAGAAAGACTGAGGATATGGCGTCGGTCATGCGCTTAAGTACTACTACGTACTGACGTCAGCTCTAGGCGACAATGACCGACGCCAGCCTAGCTCTTTGGTATTCGGGCCGACCGAGGACAGCGGACTACCCACAGGTTATGACTGCAGCAATGTGGATCCTCGAACATCTACATTTATGGTAGGTACAAAACTGTACTATTTTGATCAGGCAAAATCAGTATATAAATATTATTCATAACAGAACATACAGTCTCTTTTATATATATGTTTTTATGTCAGATTTGGTTTTATGCTTTATATTCATTCATAGGCTGCACCTTTATCATGCTTGTTTTATTTTACTTAGAATTTGTTACATGTTTTTTTTTTATGCTTTGTACCTTTAAGTGCCTCCATACTTAATTATTCTAATTAGCAACAGATTGTTATATAAAGGTTTCAATTACTAGTGGCATTTCTTTTGATGAAGTCTCTTACAGCTTGAGATGAAAGCACTTGGCCTTTTTTATATTTTATGTTAATAAACAGCTTTACCTGCCTTCGGACTTTGGATTTTTTCGCTAGTATTGGCATTTGTACTGGATGCAGCACAGTCATGTGGGGTCAGTTACTTGCTCAGGATGGCTTTTTATGTTTTCTGACAGTTGTGGTTGAATGTTAATATTTTAAATTGCACTGCTTTGTTTTGATTAATCAGATTTTTTCCAACAGAGTAGTTTAGGATATCTGCCTAAATCAACTGGACTTCATGTAAGAAAGGGTTTAGATGTAGACTTGGTGGTCAAAAGGGGAGCACTAGTGAGAAATCTTTAAGGCAATTAAATAAAGAATATTAAAAATGTTTTATTTTGTAGAACATAAGAGAATTTCAAATCCTGTTAAAGGAAAAAAAGAATTAACAGATGATGTGGTCATGTTATTTTATTGTAATAGACCCAACTGAATGAAAAAGATAAACTTAAATTGTTGAAAGATAATTTCAGCAAGGTAAATAGAGTTGGAGAGGGTAATAGATGAGTTACTGTTATTTAGGAATAATGTTGTTGTAGTCAAAAGTAAAATTGCCTGTAGTAATGTGGGGAGATGGATCTAATGGCATTGTGAGATAAAAGGCTCTTAACAGAAGACTGGAAAGGTCTTATCAAACAGAGGCGAACTCTACAAACTGTAAAACCTGTACATCTGTTAACCATAGGGAATGATTACGTAACACTAAATCCAACTCTAGAATGGAAGCCTGGTAAACAAGAATTTCACTGACAAGCTGTAGAAGTAGTCAAAGTAAAGATGTCAAAGGGGAGTGGGTAGATATACAGAGGGAGAATAGTCAGATCAAACAGTTTACAATGAAATATCTCAGAGGCTTGTACATGAAACATGCTCTATTATTAAAGATGGTTTAAGGGGCATTGTCCTTGATACCTCAGTATTGGATAGAGCCCTTCATGCTGTGCTGTTGCTTAGTGAGTAATGAATTGTAACTCATCAAATACAAAAATAACCACTGGAGGTGGGCTTGTTAGAAATGGAAAAATGAGAAGAAAAAAATGTTTCGAATATTTCAGCATAGTATAGAAGAGAAAATTAAGGATGTTGAAAAGTCTTGTCTGATGTGGTGGGATGGCTTTAAAGTGATCACAAAAGCAAAATTAATGCCACAAAAGGTAAAACAAGTATTTCAAATGATATTAAAAGAACTAGAGCTTGAATTATAAAAGATACATGGTAAGTTAGATGACACTATACAATTAACTGATATATTACAAAAAGAACAAATCAGTTCTCAGATCGATAATGTAACTTTATAAGACGTGTTGCTGTAGCTAAAGGTGTTATGGGGAGACATTATTGTGAAATATTTGTGATTGAGATAAAAGGAAAAGAAAAGAAATTTAACAATACTGTATGCTAGGTAAGTAACCAGTACCATGGTGTAGAGGGGTAAAGCCCTAATTATGGGCCAGGCAACCCATGTTCATTTTCTGGCTCAGGCATCTGAGGCACTGGTGGGGAGGGATGGGAATGAACATCTCAAGGGCAAGGCTTCCATCTAGGTACTCCCATTGAGAAGACACGACCAAAGAAGGAAGTAACCCTTGGATGTAATAGATGAATGCAAGAGGGGTGATCAAGGGTGGGGCATTAGAACCTCCCATGGCACCAACGATGATGTATGATCCCAGGACAGCCTAATGATCCTCATTGCCCTGACCCTCATGGTGCCAGTCCAGGGGAGGTTAGGAAAGTAGTCAAACCTGATGCAGGAGGGGGGCACGGGGAGAAGCTGATAGCTGGCTGCATGGGAGGGAGGAAAACTACTATATGTTAGATTTACAAGTGGTGACATTTGTTTTTCTCAGAACAAGCATTTAAAGAATTCAGGAATTCAGTGATTTTGAATGCTTAAAATAGTGATGGGACAGTTTAGATAGAGTAAGTTTATCTCGGGCAGACATTACCACTTTTAGAGTTTGACATAACTCTAGCAAAAGTAAAAAGGCAATTAAAAAGAATGAAGAAAAAAAGTAAAATGTAATGTGCAGATGGTTTCCTGTCAAATTAAATAGAAGGGGGACTAACAGCTATATGACTTATTAGCTAAACTGTTTAATATGAATAGAAACCAAGTCACTTATAAATTTAATGAAAATGGATAGAATAATACTTCCTCCAAAAGATAAAAAATAACACTGAAAGTGTGACTTCCTATAAGGTCTGGAGTGTTTCTACGTGGGCCTCCACTGAAAATGGGCTGTGTCCTAGTCGGGCTTTCTCAGAAAACAAATGTTAAATAAATAAATAAAAAAGAAAAAGTGTTAGGTCAAGTTAATAGCTGGCACAAATGAGACATTCTATCACAAAGACTGAGAATGAACAGCTATGAACACTAGGAAATGCCCCAGGAAGCATTTCCAAAATAAAAAAAATAATAATTTATTCATAATTGGGCTTATGAAAGTAACCCATTGGAAGAAAAATGCAGGCAAGTGGTAGAAAGAAAGAGAGCATGGCAGAAGAGGTTATGTGCAGCCAGCTTGCCTGAGCAGAAGATAAATCAAGTGCACACAGAAATATAAAAAATTAGTGAGTTTCTACTTGATTATATTGCTTCAAGCAGTAAAAAAATACAAGAAATCAAAGGAATGTTAAGCTATCATGCAGATGATCTTGTGGCCATGCAAGAACCCAACAGAGACCTAAAGGAGATACTTGCAGACCAGGAAACAAAATATGAATTACTTAAAGATATAGTATAACTGAAAGAGAGATCAAGATAGGACAATCTGAGATTCATGGCCATCATGGAAAATGCTGAAAGAAAAGACTGTAAAGCTTTTGTGGCGAACTTTTTACATAACTGAACTGGATTGGACTGGACTTCCTGTAGTTAAAAATGCATTGATCTTGGGATGTTCACTCTTTGGGCTCTACTGAAAGGAGACAGCTCAGGTCCATTCTTCTAAAAATGCAGTCCTACCAGCTGAAACATAGAGTTTAACTAAGTTGTGGAACAAAGGAAATGTTCTAAAAGTGGCCAACAGAAGAATATTCATAGATAATGATTCTCTTTGTACACAAGCTCAAGAAGGAGCAGCTACTTTTCCTGTATGTACAAATGCAGGGAGATTACCTACTTTAAGGTCCTCTATACGCTTAGTGTGAAAATGTGCAAAATTCCCCCATAAGCTATGGCAGATTTAGAAAAAAAAGATCAGAAGATAAGAACTTGAACAAACCGAGGCAAAAAACAAACTTTCTTACCAGAAAACACCCATTAGAACTGACATGGAAAGGTTTTCAGCGAAGCCCTTTTCACTTTTTAAGACAAAGCTATTGGATAAAAGGGTGTCTATGCAGGAACATAGGCAGAACATAGGAGAGACAGTTACTCCACTGCTTATTGAGACAGACTGAAGTTCTTGAAGTCCAGCATCACCTGATCACAAGGTAATGACTGGTAAAATGTAAGACTTGCATTTAATGTAGTGGACATGATGAGGCAACAACAACCTCGTAGAGCAAAAATGATCTATTATAGAGCATAATTTAAAAAAAAAAACAATAATTGAACTGTTACTGTTTTAATCTGTGTCAAAGTAGTAGGAGATTTTGGGTGAGATTGGAAGGGTGTGACTGTTAAGAACAATGGTGCAAGTGGCTGTGACCTTAAACTAATGAATTTCTTTGAGTTATGATTTTACTGTTGATCAAAAGAAATATGACTGTCCAATGTGAGTTGTAAATGGTGCTCAGGCTAGCAGGCAGTCTCTATGAGTCGACGTTGCTAGAGGAAGGGCTCTGTATGAATTATAAGATTCCGATTGATGTAGACAGTGGTTATGTGGTATGCTATCATTTCTCATCAACTCCAATTAGAAAATTACTAATTTAGCTAAGTAACTGGGATAGTTTCATTCCATTAAAAGCTTACAGTGATAAAATATGTCATAAGGAGTGTGCCGTTCAGGAAATGTAATCCTGTATGGTTAAGCTCTAGGAATGATAAGCCAATACTTAGATTTATAGGGGAATCAATGGGATCACATAGCGGATGCCATACATCATAGGTAATAGTTTCTTAACAAAGGTGTGGAGCAGAAATATAAGTTAAAAAGTAAAGGAATAGGAAATGATGATCTAGTGTAAGGGAGAAGATTCAAAATCTAAAAAGAGGCCAGCAATAAAGAATGATTATAAAGGACAACTAAGTTTTTTTTTCCTGATCCGAGGCAAGAAAAGAGATTGCAACAGAACCAAAGCAAAAGATAAAGGTGAGAGATGTTACCAAATGTGAGTGCTTCCCTCCAGGGATAGGAGCAGAACAAGACAGCAAGAAGTGTGTATTCAGTTATCAATGTTTGCTGGGGGAGAGTGATTTATTTTGTTTAAGGTTAGAAATTGGCCTAGTTAAGTTACTAAAACAAGTTAAACTAAGGAAATCAAAAGTAAGCAAACCAGGAAAGTTTTATGCACAGTTTAGGTAATGTCATGCACATTCCCTAGAACTTTGCAACATAATTAGTACAAGAAGGAAATGGCAATATTGTTAGCATCATGACTGGTTTAAATATTATCTCATGGAACATGAACGGGCTGTTAGATTTGCCAAAAAGGAAGAATATATTAAAATACGTATCTGAGGTTGAAGTGAATATAATAATGTTACAGGAGAGTGGAGACTCATTTAAAAAGTAAAGAACGTGAAGGACTAATTATGGGGAGCAGAAGGGAAGGATGTTATATGAATATGGTAAGTGAAAGGAAAGTGGATGTTTTTATTGTTGGTGAGAAAAAAAAATAAAATTTAGTCAGTGAAGAAAACAAGGACAGATTAGGTAGATACATAATGATAAATTGATATTGGCAGTAAATTAATAATTACTCTACTGTCTTTATACTTGTCTCCCAAACTACCATGTTAGAGATCAAACAGATTATAGGAGAAATTATAGCCTTTCATGAAGGGGCTTTACTGGTATTTGGGGATTGAAATATATATATATATATATATATATATATATATATATATATATTAGTAACATGGAAGATATTTTTATTTTTATTTTATTTATTTTACATTTGTTGACCGAGCTAGTCCAGCTGGATAATTTCCATTTTCAGTGGAGGCCCGGGGAGAAAAGCTCCACAATTAAAACAAGGTTAAACATTTAAGCAACAATGCATACATTTTAGTGTAGTAGAAAATACAGTGAAAAAAACAGGTAAAAAACAAATAGCCTAAGCTATATATTCATATTTTTTTTTTTTTAGAACAGTACAGTAATTTAGTCATTTGAAATAGCAGGGAAAGATAGTGATTTTTACGTAGGGAGGTATGGCTGAAGGGCGAAGAAGTCATTTAGTCTGGATTGGTACAGGAGCAGAGCCAGAAGTTGTTAAGATGTAATAGAAGTTGTTTTTTGAAAAGTTGAAAGGAGTCTAGTGAGGTAATGTGTTGGGGAGGTTATTCCATATTTTCCCTATGGAGTTTGAAAATAGACAGTTACCTGCTGAATTTGTAATTCTAGTTGTGGTGACTTGTATCTTTCGACAGATCGCAGCTGTTTCAAGTTTTTGTAGGGAGTAAGGAGGTTACTGAGAGCTGGTGTTTTGTTGGTTGATAAAGAATGTTATGTGTAATTAAGAGTTGTTGATAGATAAGCTTGTTAGGTAGTTCTAACCATTGTAATTGTTTTAAGTTATTACAGTGGTGAGTTCTGTACTGGGATGCTGTGGCAAACGGGCTATATTATGATAGGATGTAGTTAGTTTTCAGGTTACCTTTAGAGATTGGTGTAAATAGAGGAAGCATACAGTAGGGTGGAGATAAGATGTGATTGAGCTAAGGTGGTCCGTGCTTCTGGAGTAAGGAAGGGTTTTATTCTGTACAGTGAACCTATCTTTTTATTTACTGCTTTTATAGTGTTATTGATATGACAATCATAGTTAAGATTATTATCAATAGTAACACCAAGCAGTTTGGTAGTAGAGTCTGGGGAGATAAGAGAATTGTCAGCTGCAGTAATAGTAAAATTTAGTTGAGGAGATTTGTGGGTAGGTGAGAATAGTAATAGTTTTGTTTTCTTGGAGTTGAGAAGGAGACATCTTTTGAGAACCATTGTTCAACGGTTGAAAAGGTAGATTGTGTGAGTGACTGGAGTTCAGATTGGGTGGGAGCTGTACAGATGATGGTAGAATCATCTGCATATTGTATGCAGGTAGTGTTATGGATAGATGATTGAAGATCATTAATAAAGATAGAGAATAAGAGTGGACCTAATATTGATCCTTGAGGTACTCCTAAGGAGATAGGTAGTAGAGCAGATAGAGAATTTTTCCAGAGTACTGCTTGTTGTCGGTTTTCAAGGTAGGATGAGAACCAGGTTAAGGAGGAAAAATCCAAGGCAAGTGAGTTTAGTATGTGTAGGAGAAGTTTATGGTTGACCATGTCGAAGGCTTTTGACAGGTCTAGGAAAAGAGAAGCAGTTAGTTTGTTATTATTACGGTTTACAGTTTATTGTGTTAGTAAAGGAAAGTAGTGCAGTGGTCATACTATGTGAGGGTCTAAATCCATGTTGAGTGTTTGCTAGTAGGTTATTTTGAAGGAGATGGTTAAGTAGTTGTTTGTGTATACATTTTTCCATGATTTTAGCTAGTGGAGATAATAGTGCTATTGGGCGGTAGTTAGAGAGGTCAGTGGATTTGCCTCCTTTATGTAAGGGTATGATGTGTGATATCTTCCAGATTGCTGGAAAATCACTTTCTTTTATGGATCTGTTTATTAGGATCGAAACAGGGTAGGCTATAGCTTTTGCTGCTACCTGAAGGAATTCAGCAGGAAGCTTATCTCCTGAGGGGGTAGTGGGTTTAAGTTTTTGTAAGAGACTGTATGTAGGAGGTGGGTATGGGTTGAAGTTGAAGGGAAGGAATGACTTTGTTGGTGTTACTTAAGATCAGTTGGGAAGCATCAGGGGATAAATGGCTTGCTAGTGTTTGTATGGAAGTAGTAAAGAAGCTATTGAAGTTATTGCAATTTATATCTCAGAAGGTCTGAGGAAATAGGCTGTGGAAAGAGATGGTAGTTTATTTAGAGAACTGTATGCAGCTGTTTGGCTTGCAGAATGTAAGGCTGTTTAAAAAAAATGAAAGGAAAGCATTTACTACTCTTATAATATAAAAGCTGGGCTAGGTAGATTGTGCATTCTTAAGGAGTATATGGTGTAGTAGATGAATTGAGAACACATTGTTATTTTCTCTAAGGTCACACTGCAGTATAAATCAAATTAAGATCTATGACAAGGACACACACAGAAAGCCATATGCAGTTTTCCATGTAGATTCTGAAGCAAAATTCTTTCCAAAACTGGCTAGATCAGATTCTGATGGGGGGAGAGAGTAGTGTGCTTATAGATAGCGGGATGCATGCAAGTTAAAGATAAAGCCATAACAATGATAAAAGCCAAGAATATATGGGATAGTTGTCATGAAACTAATTAAATGGTCTGTGGGAAATTAGAAAACTGTAAGAGGAAGAAAAAAAATAACAGACTTTGAATTGGCAAATGAGGTGTTGCAAGTGGTGAAGGAAAGCACAAGGGAACACTCAGACAATCTTAATGAGTTTAGGGCAAAAGCACTGAAGACCATGTTTTTTTATATCTGTTCCAGGTCGACACAACTTCACTTTTGGCTCAAAGACTGGTTGTAAAAGTTAAGAACTCCAGAAATGGCAAGATGGAGTTACAGCTAGACAAAACACAATAATATTAAGAGGAGTTTATGCTATTTTGTATCATACAGACTCAACATATGAGAATAAGGTAAGAGGTATTGCAGAATATTTGGATAATCTGACTTTACCTAGGTTTGAGGTTGTTGAGCCAAACAGACTACTCAGGCAAATAAATGAGGAAAAGATTAGGGATGCAGTAAGACAGCAAAACACTGGGAAAAAAACTGGCCTAGATGGCATCCCTATAGAAATATGAAAAAGAAAGGAGCTAATCGTATTTTTTTTTCAATAATTTTTATTTTCGTTTTACATTTGCAAAAACAATAACCATTCAATATTTACAAAATTACCATATTTGCATGTTATACATTGTGGGTGAAGGAGAAACATGTAGGTCATACAACATACCTAATTACAATGTATACAAAGATGCTTTCCCAATTTAATTTTGTTAGTCTAAAAACAGCACGTACGTTTTCCCAAACATTAAATTCCGA
>NC_056725.1:1724148684-1724273684 GCF_019279795.1 Protopterus annectens
CCAGAGTTTGGAGATTCCCTATATCCTTGTTTATTAGGTCCATGATGATGCGTTCTATAGCTTTGCATATCAGACTAGTTAGGCTAATGGGGCGATGGTTCCCATGGTCTGTAGTCGCTCCTCCTTTGTGGAAAGGGATGACTGTAGCAGTGTTCCATTCTGTAGGGACAAAGCCTGAGGTGAGGCTGTGATTGAACAGGGCACATAGGTGAGGTGCCAATTCACTCTGTAGTTCATGTAGAACAGAGTCAGGGATATTGTCAGGTCCCATCGAAGCTGTATTCCTGGCCTTGGACAGTGCTGTTTTAACCTGTACAGCAGTAATGCTGGGTGCCTGGCAATCTACTGGTATTGTGATTGGTCTTTTGGGGAGGGGAAAAGGGGTAAAGTGGCACTGAATCTGTCGGCCAGTATATTGGCAATATTTGTTGGCTCGGAATAGGAGGTACTATTATGCAGTAGCTCAGAGCAAATCTGGGTATTGCTGTGGAGATTCTTTATATGACTATAGAAGGCTTTGTGGTTGTCTTTACTGTCTGCTGCAATTCTGTTTTCATAGCTAGCTTTAGAGGATTTGATGAGGGATCTCAACTTTTTGTTGAGGTTGATAAGGTAGTTTTTCCAGTCTTGGGACTTCACCTTATTCTATATCAGTTTCCTCCTTCTGTTGTAGAGTTTGTTTATGGCAGGGGACCACCAGATTGGCTTCCTTTTTTGGAGGAGAGCATCTTGGTGCTATTGGATATGGAGAGTTCCATGCATTTGTGTACGTGTTCGTACAATGCATTGGTGTATGATTCGGCAGTTATTCAACTATTCTCCATTTGCATGTGTGCCGTGAAGTTAGTCACCTCTATTTTTAGGAGCCCAAAGTTAGCTTTGGAGAGGTTTTTCATGGGGGTTACCTTTGTGGGGGTGGGCGTGGGGGGGTAGGAGGGATGTTGATTTCCAAGGTGGTTAGTTTGTGGTTGGATCTAACCAGGGAGGAGCTGACTATTGGTGTAGAGCAACGGTCACCCATATTAGTAAAGACCAGGTCAAGATGCTACCTCTAGTGGGGGTAAGAACGAGCTGGTCCAGGGCACTGGAATTGATGAACTCCAGGAAACGTTAGGCAAGTGTATTGGTACATGAGTAGTTTTCCCAGTTAATGGAATGGTAGTTGAAGTTGCCTAGTATGAGAGTGTTAGGTTGGACCCTAATATTCTCCAGGGTGCTTAGGAACGTGTAGTGTGAGTCTTGTGACATGGTTGGGGACCTATAGCAGGCTGCGACCTGAATTGCTATGTTACCCAGTGTTAGCTGCACCTGAAGTATCTGTGATGCATTATGTTGGGATACCAGTCTGGAGGGGTGTGCATCCTTTATGAATATGGAAACACCACCATATTTGGTGTTTTGGTCCATGTTCTGGGGCCGAAAGGTTTTGAAAGAGTTATAGCCTGGTAGTGTAGGGTTGCTTTCTACTGCCTTGAACCAGGTCTCGGTTGCAGCACAAATGTCATTGTTCTCCATTTTAAGGAGTGCTTTGAGTGAGTGCATTTTGAGATTTAGACTTCTAGCACTGAGCAGCATGACCCCCAGATTGCATTTGTTTGTAGCTGTTATGGTGGTAATTTGGTCTTTGGAACATCGCTTAAAAAAGGCACTATAGGGGTGGCATTAGCCTTGGCCAGTATCCGGAAGCCCAGAGGTGACAGATGCAGGCCATTTCTGGCAAAGCATCGCGGTCTGTCAGTCACGTCATCCCAGACAGATACTGGATCCCTTTAGAGTGCCACCAGAAGCTTGGCCATTTGTTGAAATCAATAAGTTTCTGCTTGTACTGTGGTATCATTCTGGGTGGTGGTAGGATGCTGCTCAGGGCTAGGGTCATACTTGCCTGAGCTACATAATCCGAGAGCTCCTCTGTCTCTTTTCATGTAGTCCAGGGAAGTACATCTCAGGTCATTCACACCCACATGTACATTGAAAAAGTCATATTTGTACCTATTGTTGAGAAACCTCAGTGCATGCATTATGTGACTGATCCTGGCACCTGACAGGCAGCTGACTGTTACTTTCTCCTTATTCAACCTAGTGAGTGGGACATCAGTATGCCTCACTATCGAGTCACCTATGACTAGTGTGTTGGGCATGCTGTTTTGCCTTAGGGGCTTTGGTTGAGTGGCACACTATTTAGGAGAGTTATTTGTCTCATGATTAGTGTTGTGGTGGTCGTGTGTTTCTGCCTTTGAGGTCTCTGCTGTTTGGGTAGATTTTTATTAAGAGCCTCTGCAAAAGTGAGTGTGTGGTTTGTGTTTTTATGTGAAGGCAGTGCTGGCATGTGTTCTGGAAGGTGATGTGTTAGATGTGGTGTGGTGGAAGTGTTGACCTTCTCCTCTTGACCACCTGTTCTGGTCTTGGCTGAGGAGTGCTTGGCTTCCAATTTAGATATATAAGTGCATTTCTCTTGCAAGTCTGAGTGTTAGGAGGTAAGAGGAGAGGGTTATTGGTGTACATGAGGCAGTTGCTACATTGCCTCAGGATGGCCAAGTTCACCAGGTTAATAGGCGAAAGCACAGGGAACTGACCTTTAGACTTCCCTGGAGGAGTGAGTATTAATAATAAGTACCGGAGCTGTTTCCTTGTAGAACATTTAGTGCTGATAGCACTTTTTTGTGCTACAATAATTTCTACAAAGAAGTCTGGTAAAGTGCTAAACTAATAAGCTAGTAAAAGTGCAGGATATGAGAGAACTAGCAGATCTAAGGGAAAAATTGAAGAGCAGACTTTGGCACCACTCAGAAGCTTGCAAACAGTCCTGGATGCAGCAAATCTGTATCTGGACTAGACTAGTTACAGGAAAGGTGGGAAACAAGTGCACACGCCGCCTTTTAAACCAGAAAGTTGAAAGAGATGGAAAGACTGCCCAAACGGCCAGTAAACTACAATTTCTGGGCCAGAATCCACTCCTCTTATGGTAGATAGGCTACCTAATGCTTACCACTCCCACTGATAAGCTTAGAAGGCTTCCCTCCAATGCAGAAAGCTTGGGGGCTCAGAAGCTTACATACAGTCCTGGATACAGCAAATCTATATCTGGACTTGACTACTTACAGGAAAGGCAGGAAAAGTGCAAACACAGGCTTTTAGACCAGAAAGTTGAAAGAGATGAAAAACTGCTCAAACAGCCAATAAACTACAATTTCAGGGCCAGAGACCACTCATCTTGTGGTAGAGGGCTACCTAGTTCTTACCACTTCCACTGATGAGCTAGAAGGCTTCGGTCCAGCACAGAAAGGCTTGGGGGGCTCAGAAGCTTACAAGTAGTCCTGGAGATAGCAAATTTGTATCAGGACTAGACTAGTTATAGGAAAATTGGGAAACAATCGTAAATGCGGGCTTTTAAATCAGAAAGTTGAAAGAGATGGAAAAACTGCCCAAACGGCCAGTGAACTACAATTTCTGGGCCAGAATCCACTCCTCTTGCAGTTGATAGGTTACCTAGTGCTTACCACTCTCACTGATAAGCTAGAAGGCTTCTCTCCAACATAGAAAGGCTGGAGGGGCTCAGAAGCTTACAAACAGTCCTGGATACAGCAAATCTGTATCTGGACGAGACTAGTTACAGGAAAGGTGGGAAACAAGCGCAAACGCCGGCTTTTAAACCAGAAAGTTGAAAGAGATGGAAAAACTGCCCAACCGGACAATAAACTACAATTTCTGGGCCAGAAACCACTCTTGTGGTAGATAGGGTACCTAGTGCTTACCACTCTCACTGATAAGCTAGATCTGCACAATCAGACAGTCATGTATATTCCACAGAAAGAAGTTCAAGTTCAAGCACTTTGTCATTGTGTAGCACAATGAAATTACTTTTATGACAACTGCAAGGTGCATCTCAGTAGTAATTTAAATAAAATAATCATACTAAAACATCAAATTAAAAAAAAACATATATAGTATTAAATGATCAGAACACATTACATTATTTCCCAATGTACAACAACATAAATTATTACACCTATTAATATGTAGTATATTGGTATGTTGCACGTTACCAACAGAACTTATTGCACATATTCATTTGAAAAATTATCTCAAACTAAGGAGATTCAGAGTTCAAAAAATTTATGGCACATAGAAAAAAATTTCTGTTTTAACCTGTTTGTACGTACATTAATTGATCTAAAGCACCTGCCTGATGGAAGAAACTCAAACAAAGCATTTACAGGATGAGTACTGTCCTTAATATTTTTAGCCCTTCTCACACAGAGATTCTTATACAAATATTCAAGTGATGGCAGTTCAATGCCAGTAATAACCTCTGCTGTCTTTACCACCCAGTGCAAAGCTTATTTGGCAGCCTTGGTACAACTATTATACCAGGCTGTCATACAAATAGTCAAGATGCTGTACATCTGTAGAAACTGACCAGCAGTTTCGGGGGTAGGTTAACTCTCTTAACTAAGGCGTCGTTGTGCTTTACCTATTACATCCAAGGTGTTGTCAAACCAGGAAAATCCTGTGTGATGGTAACTCCCAGAAACTTAAAGATGGAAACTGTCTCCATAACCTCTGCATTAATCATTATCAGACTGTGATTGATCTTTTTTCTGGTCCTGAAATCCAAGATAATTTCCTTTGTCTTTTTGGTATGAAAAACAATTTGTTAATGTCACACCATGTTGTCAGGTTCTGAACCTCTTCTCTATATTCAGCTTCATTATTATTTGATGTAAACCCAATGACAATTGTATCATCTGCAAATTTAACAATGTTTGATTCATGGATGGATTGGTAATCATGAATGAAAAGTGCATAGCAGAGGGGGCTTGATGCACAGCACTGTGGCACACCTTTATTCAAGGTAATGATGGAAGATGTGTGCTTATCCAACCAGACAGGCTGGGGTCGAGTAATAAGAAAATCCAATAACCAATTGCGTATGGATGGAGCAAGTCCTAGTGTATAAAGTTTGCATATCAGCTGGCTTGGTACAATTGTATTAAATGCTGAGGTATAATCAACAAAGAGCATCCTAACATAGGTGTCAGACTTTTCCAGGTGCGAAACGGCAGCATGCAAAGCCACACGAATAGTGTCCTCAGTTAGTATGTTTGTCCATTAGGCAAACTGGTGTTGATCCAGGTCAGCTGGAATGGAGGCTTTGAAATGAGTCATTACCAGTTGTTCAAAACACTTTGCAGTAACAGGAGTGAGAGCTACTGGTCAATAGTCATTAAAACAAGTTATCCTAGGTTTTTTTGAAATAGGCACAATGGTTGTAGACTTCAGGCATGTGGGAACTAGACATATGGAAAGAGAGAGGTTAAATATTTGTGTAAATACCTACGCTAGTTGATCAGTGCAGGCCTGGAGCACATGTCCTTGCACATTTTCAGAACTTGCTGCTTTCCTTATGTTGGTCTTGCTGAGGACCCGCTGCACATCATGTGCATACAAGACCAGACTTTGTAAGTCTCCGGTCAGCTTAAAGTTGTCAGAAGGCTGATTATTATCCTTGCCAAACTGTGCAAAGAAACCATTAAGTTCCACTGCTAAATTGGCATTGTTATTAGCTGATGTATGTTTAATATCATTCTTCCTTTTGTAGTGTGTGATTAATTGGATGCCTTGCCACATCTTGCTGTGAGTTTGAATTACTATCAAAGCCCTCCTGAATCCGTTGTTTATACTTCAGTTTTGCAGACCTGATGCCTCTCTTAAGATTAGCTTTGCAGACCTGATGCCTCTGTTAAGATTAGCTCTGGCAGCTCTATAGACTGAGGTATCTCCTAATTTAAAGGCTGTAGTCCTTTCCCTGATCAGCTGCTTGACTTGAATATTCATCTGTGGTTTCTCATTTGGATAAACCATAATCTTTTGTCAATGGTAACATTGTCCACAGAGAAATTAATATATGACAACACAGGTGAAGTGTTTGCATCTAAGTTTGATGAAACATTATGTTTCGATCTGTGTGTTCAAAGCAATCCTGGAGGTGAGAAATAACAGCCTCAGGCCAAATGTTAACAGTCCTACTAGTTGGCTTAATACTGTTGATAAGGGCTTTCTTTGCAAGGGCAAGAAACAAAGAAAGATGATCAAACTGTCCAAGGTATGGATGTGGTACAACATTATAGGCACCTTTTATATTTGTATAAACGTGATCTAAAGTATTTTTCCTCTGGTTTTACAATTTACATACTTATAAAATCTGGGGAGTACATCCTTAAAATTCACTTGACTAAAATCCTGACCAGTAAAAATAACTGCATCAGGGTGTAAGCTCTGTTGTATACTACTAAGTTCATAGGTTTATAGTTTCATAGATTAGTACTAGTCTAACTGCCCCTGTGGGCCATTTTAGGCCTAGCCAATTACCCCATGTGAGAATCAAACCCTGCACCTTGTGTCTGTAAGGTAAACACCTTAATCTTATGCCAGCCTCCCAACTCATCAAACAGTTGCTCAAGTGTTAACTTAACATTAGCCTGAGGTGGTATATGTATATATATTTTGAGATAGTCACTCACAGGCTGTTGCTGCAGTATAGGTTCAGGCATTGGTCTCAAATGTTTCCGATTCCACGTAAAAGTTGCTCCTTCTGATTCCACAATGTACAGTCTCATCTCCAGACCAACACTCTTCACGACAGCAATCCGATCATAACCTTTGGACGTTTGTATCCTTACCACTTCTCCCTCTTGTAGTGGCTTGAGCGGTCTACTGGTCTTATCGTAGTAGGACTTCTAGGATAAGCGCTTCCTCAACAGATTATTTCTCATTGATCTGCTGATGTTCTTCATGTTTCACTGTTGCAGTCATCACCTGTGGGTTATCCCTGCTGTGGTAGCCCTCGGCCTGCCCAAATACCAGTGTCAACGTTTTTCTGCATCGGCTGCTGTTGCTTGCCGCCTAACGTCAGGTCGTCAGTGCTATAAAGGAAGGCAGCCAACATCATTACATCAGTCTTTCTTGCCGTGGAGACTGTAGCAGAAGCAGTTCACAAGTGTGCCAGTCGGTCGCTACCAGAGTTTAAATTACAGCTGAAAACGTCTAAAGCTAAGTGAGGATCCTTTTTTCTTGCACTAACTGATGTCCGAAAAAGTTAACAATTGTCTCACCTGTGGAAAGAAAGTACCACACTGAGATTTCCATTCATATTGCGTCACTTGTTGAGGCCCAGGCCACAACATCCCCCGTTGCTGGTTCTGTGCCCTCTTTAATGCGAGAACCATTTGTCGTAGAGCACTTATTGTAGCCAGGTATTTTTGTCTTCCATCTTCGCATTCCAAAATGTCGTCCATCAGGCAACAATCCATAAACATTTAAAAAAAAATGTAAAGATTGAGACAGACCACACAAGGCTAAGCCTTCTGACGACTCTACCGCTAAGCAGGTCGTCATTTTTCCGGAATTCAGTAAGGTGCCTTCGCAGCCCCTGATGCCAGATTCGACACCTTTGTAGGCCTCTACTGAGAATCTTTCAGAGTCCGGTATGCCGCAGAAATCTCCTTCATCCTCCGAGCCTTTGGTTGTCTCTGCCTTGGTTAAGTCCAGAGCCACGATGCAGGCACCGGCTTCTGAGAAGGTTTTTTCATACTACTGAATCTAGACAAAAAAAAACAACGCCTTTTCTTCTGACTAGCATTTCTCTCAGACCGATGGATACTCTTAGGCCTAGAAGCAAGGCCACTCCTAGGAAAACTACCTCTAGCCACCATTTTACTCCTGCTCCACTACCCCAAGCTCAAATGCTTAAAATGGCAGAGGATCTTATCACCCTTATCAGAGGTAGTTAGGTCACACCTTCTAAAAGGAAAAGAGACCTTTCTCCTGAAATACTGACAGAATAGGATGCTAAAGAGTCTGATTATTCAGATTTTGAAGAGGAACAACAACCTCTGACTGCTTATGAGGATTCAGATGCAGAGGAATCCATTACTTCTGCCTCCCCACCAGAAGATCTTACCTTTGGAGATACCCTTCACACCCTCAGGGAACACTTCCACTGGGAATCCCAGGGCTTTCCTCAGTCTAAGAAGAGACTAAGAGTTTCTAGACCTGCCGCAGCACAGACCCTTGGGCATTCCTCCAATCTTAGAGGTGGTTGATGATGTCTTCCATGAATCCAGCTTAACTCCTGATGCCCTCCCACCTGCTCCCAGAAAACCTGACTGGTATTACAGAGTACCGGATTCTCACAAATACCTGTACAGAAATCCTGCTGCAGACCCTGAGGTCATTACACTGGGACCAAAAGGAGCTAAGGCTAGTTCTGCAAAGAATCCTATTCCTTCTGACAAGGACTCCAGAGCACTGGACAGATGGGGTAAAAAAGTATCCACCTCTTCAACCTTAGCTATCAGAGCACTCAGCTGTCAGTTCCACATGTTAAAATATCAACAACACACTTTGGAATTATTAAAACAAAATATTTCTACCTTTCCTGACTGTGCCAGTTTAGAGTTAGCAGATTTACTACACTCTACTTGTCAATTGGCTAAATACTCATTACAGTGTGGATTTGACGCCCTAGAAGCCTCAAGCAGGGCAGCAGTGTCAGGATCTGTCACTAGGAGACATGCATAGTTGAAGGAGCAACCTCTCCCTGATCATGTCAAATCTAAATTACTTGATGCACCCTTGGGTAAGGATCGCTTGTCTGGAGTAAAAGCAGAAGAGGTGCTTAAAAAGATGGAAGACAAAGCAAAATGTATGCAAACAGTAAAAGATTTCCTTCAAGTACAACCTCCTAGGTTCAGCAGGAATTTTCCCTCAAAACATTGGTCCTTTCCTGCACCTAGCAGGCAGGGGCAAGGTAAGGCCCGCAGGGACAGACTACCTAGACTGCTATCCCAGGGACAGCAGAGAACCAAACAGTGGACCACTTCCAATTCAAAGGCAGGGAGTTCTAAGCCATCCCTCTATGGCAAAAACTCTCAATGACCCCCGCCCTCTTTTCACTCACCAAAAACTAGGAGGAAGGCTCTCCCTCTGCAAAGTAAATTGGCTTTCTGTAACAAAGGACCAATGGGTCTTAAAGATAATTTTTCAGGGATACAAATTCTCCTTCACCGAACTCCCAATTCTAAGAGGGTACCCAGACTTACCTCCAAATCAGTGGGCAGAGGCATTGAAACAAGTCCAAGCTCTCATATCCCAAGGGTCAGTAGAACCTGTCCCCTCAGATCAAACAGGCAAAGGCTTTTATTCCAGACTATTTCTTGTTCCCAGAAAAGAGGGCACTTTGTGCCCCATCCTGTATCTGTCCATTCTGAACACCTTCTTGGTGGTCCCCAAATTCAAAATGCTAACTTTGCAGCAGCTGCTGCCTATGTGGACAAAAAATGCCTGGTTAGTTACCCTAGATCTAAAAGATGCTTACCTCTATATCACCATAAGAGAATCCTGCAGGAAATTCCTTCGCCCTAGAGCAGGCTCACAACACTTTCAGTTCTCTGCACTACCCTTTGGGTTATCTACGGCTCGCAGGGTATTCACCAAAGGCTTAGCCCCGGCCATAGCCTTTTGCAGACAGAAAAATGTTCAAATTTACCCTTATCTGGATGATTGCCTCTTTCAGGCAGATTGCAAAGAAAAGCTCCTCAAGGACCTCCTCTTTGTCAAAGCCCTCCTAACCTCCTTAGGGTGCACCATCAATGAGAAGAAATCAAAGCAAGCACCCTCCAGGAAGATAATTTTCTTGGGAGCACTGCTGGACACAGCATCCCAAATGGCCTTCCTATCCCCAGAAAAGCAGAGCTTCCTGCCTCTCTATTTTACCCTGGCTTCCAGAAGTCACCTCACTGCGAGGAAGTTCCTGCAAGGCTTGAGGTACATGGCATCTTCCATCCTTCTAATTCCTTTGGCCAGGCTTCACATGAGAAAACTTCAGTGGTACCCAAAGAACCTTTGGTGTCAGCATTTTCAACCTCTAGAGACCTCTCTCTCTCTCTCTGATCCCCTGTATAAGGGCCACGTTTCTCTGGTGGGCAGGGGCCTGTGCCCAGAACAAGGGTCTTTCCTTCACCCTCTGCCCAACAGGGCAGACCATTACCACCTACGCCTCAGACATAGCTTGGGGTGCTCACCTAGAAGGCAGGTGAACCCAAGGTCTTTGGGATGCTCAGCACCTTCCCTTACACATCAACCAGAAGGAAATGATCTGTACAAAAGGCTCTGACATCCTTTAAACCCCATCTCAAGCCAGGGGTGGTTCTTATCAAAGCAGACAACACCACAGTAATGTGGTACATCAACAAACAGGGAGAGACCTAATCTTACCCTCTGTGCAGGATAGCCATGAAGCTCTGGATGAGAGCCTCTCCCATGGGGCTACCCCTGATAGCTCAATACCTACCATGGATCAACAACACCCTGGCAGACCACTTAAGCCGAAACTTACTGGACCCCCACAAATGGCAGCTTCACAGAAAAATCTTTTTACAAATCACTCTGGTGTGGGGGACTCCGGAGGTGAATTTCTTTGCTTTGCATTTCAACCATCAGCTGAAAAATTTTTGTACCAGGGAGTATCACAACCTAGCGTGGAAGGCGGATGCCTTGACCTTCCCCTGGAACACCCTCTTTGTGTACACATTCCCTTCTCTGCCTCTTATTCCAAAGGTACTGATCAAAATAAGGGAGGAGAGACCAAAGGCCATCCTCATTGCCCCATATTGGCCCAGATAACATTGGTACCCCATACTACGCAGCCTGACCTTACAGTCTCCCAGGCAGCTTCCCCTGATATCATACCTCTTAACTAAGGTGGGTGGGGGGATGCTGCACCCAGACTTGCAGACTCTCAAACTATCAGCATGGCTAATACTCTAAAGGCAAACAAGGGGCCCCTGTTAAGCAAACAGGTCCTACACATTATCATGGAGGCCAGAAGGCCCAGCACCAGAAAATCTTATGCAGGAAAATGGAAAAGATTCTGCTCCTGGAGCCAGTCCAGAGGGGGCAATACCTCACAACCTTCCATCCCTCTTATCCTGGACTACCTAGCGGAGCTGTTTAATAGTGGCCTGACCTTCTCCTCTATTAAAATCCACGCCTCAGCCATTTCAGCTCATTTTGATACAGAACAGCCCTTGTTCTCCCATCCTTTGATTAAACAATTCCGCAGAGGGGCTTCTAATATCAGACCTCCCAGAAGGCCACCCATTCCAGCCTGGGACCTGAATTATGCTTTGGAAAAACTAACTTTACCACCCTTTGAACCTCCTGCTTCAGCAGAACTAAGATACCTCTCCTGGAAGACTGCTTTTCTCCTAGCTAGCACCTCAGCCAGAAGGGTTTCAGAACTTCAGGCACTGGATGGCCATTGAGCCCTTCATCATCTTCCATGCAGACAGGGTCTCCATGAGGACTAATCCCTCCTTTATGCCCAAGGTGGTATCTAATGTAATTCTCAACCGGACCATACATCTACCTACCTACCTACCTTCTTTCCTAACGCTCAAAACGGGGGGGGGGGGGATTTTGCACTCACTAGATGTGTACAGACCACACAGATACTATCTGGACCGTACTAAGCCCTTTAGGAAAACAGACCAACTACTTGTCAGCTTTGCCCCAAGGCAGAGGGGAAGCCCATTTCCAAATTGATATCACACTGTATCCATTTATGCTACAGATTGCATGGGAACCCCCCCCAAAGTCTATTCAAACCCATTCATTAGGGCAGCCTCCACGTCTACAGCATTCCTCAGAGAAGTTCCCACCAGGGACATCCTGGAAAGCTGCCACCTGGACTTTCGTCTATACCTTTATCAAGCATTAATATTTGCCTTTATTTTCTAAGGTTAAAACAGGGTTTGCCTCTGCAGTTCTACAGGGCATGGTGACCCATTCCTAGGTCTCTTACTAATCCTACCACCCCTCTCCTCAGCTTTGGGAATCCACCCGCAGGTGATGACTGCAACAGTGAAACATGAACTTAGTACAATTGTGTACACTTAACATAAATGTAGATGTTAGAGTGTATTCACTGTTGCAGCCCTGGTTTCCCACCTTCCTTCTCCCTTACATCTTCTTTCTTTAGGGAGACATAAGTTTCTAACTGTGACTTTTAGCCACCAGGACCACTTTACCATATTTACGTGGACCTCTGACTGGTTAGAGCAAGAAAAAACTGATGTAATGGCATCGGCTGCCTTCCTTTATAGCACTGATGACCTGACGTCAGGCGGCAAACGACAGCAGCCAAAGCAGAAAAACATTGACTCTGGTATTCGGGCCAGCCGAGGGCTACCACAGCAGGGATAACCCATAGGTGATGACTGCAACACTGAACACACTCAAACATCTACATTTATGGTTAAGTGTACACAACTGTACTTTCTTGACACATGGAACCAACAATTGACTATTGATTGGTAATGTGGTTCTGGCTTGTCTCGACAGAAGTCTCTCAGCAGGTGAACCAAAATGTTTCTCATGAGGTTCATTTCTGAGAGTTAAGTGATTCAAGAAAACATCAGTAGTATCTCTTTCTGACTTCTCAATTAACTGTTTTGCACTTTGCACCTCACGCTGTGCCAAACCATTTGACTGTGGGTACTCTGGACTACTTGTGACATGAGTAAAGTCCCATTCTTCAGCAAATCTCTTAAACTATTGGCTTGTAAACTGCATGCCATTGTCAGAAATAACTTTGTGCAGACTTCTATGTACAGCAAAATGACATTTCATCTTAGTTACGGCAGTACTGGATGCTAGGTTCCAAAGTAGGTCAATCTCGAACCAATTGGAGTAAGAGTCTACAAACACCAAATAATGTTGACCATTCCACTCGAAGATATCAGTAGCTACTGTTGACCAAGGTAGTTCCGAAGTCTGGTTGAGCTTAAGTGGTTCTTTCTGTTGATGAGGCTTTTTAGTATTACATACTGAACAAGAAGAAATTGCTTTCTCAGTGTCTTGTGACATAGAAGGCCAAAATACTAGAGCTCTCACCCTTCTTTTGGTAGAGTTGACTCCTGCTGACCACAGTGCAAGACAGTAATGTACTCTTGTCGCAAGGACTTTGGAACAATTACTTGCTGACCTTTCATAATGATGACTTCGTTAGACAAAATCTCATCTCTGTATGGAAAATAAGGTTGCACTTCTTGAGGTAAACTAGATTACTTTGATGGCCATCCTTGATTGATAAAGTGGTTGAGCCTCTAAAACTGGATCTCTTGCTGTGTGTTCCATCAGCTCATCAAGACATGTGGAAGAAAAATTTCTCACTTCCATGACTTCAGAATCATCAGACACTTGAGAACCTTGATTATCATTCTGTTCAGTGGTATTTCTGGGTGATCTGTATAATGTATCAGCAAGATAAAGAAGTTTGCCTTTCTTGTAGACAAGATGGAAATTGTACTTTTGCAATCTCAGCATCATACTTTGCAGTCTGGCTGGAGCTGAATGCAGTGGCTTTCTCAGGATATTGACTAATGCTTGGTGGTCTGTTTTGATCTGGATAGGTCTACCATAAACATAATCATGGAACTTTGAACATGCAAACACTTTTACCCAAACTGAACAGCAGTACAACCAGATTGAGAAAGCTTTTGGCAAGAGTTCTCGATGCATAAGCAACAAGGTGCTCCTCTTGTAAAGTGACTGCAGCAAGTCTAAATTTTGAAGCATTACAGGAAAGTATAACTGGCTTTTGAACATCATAGTATCTGAGGAGTTGGTGGACTAGCAATTCTCTGTTTCAGGACATCAAATGCTCTTTGGTGTTGCTCTGACCAATACCAGGATACATCGTTACATGTCAGCTCTCTGGTGCTGAAAGTTGGCTCAAGTCTGGAATAAACTTACCTAGGTAGTTAACCATGCCAAGAAAATGTTGCAGGGCTTGAACATTGTCTGGAACTGGCATCTTGAGAATGGCTGATTGCTTTGAAGGGTCTGATCATAGGCCTGTACTCATGCGCAAATGGCCAACATAAGGAACTTCTTTTAGCCTGAATTTTCATTTCTGTGCATTGAACTTAAGATTCATTTGACGTGCCGTGCCCTATCTAGAACTTTTCTGAAGTTTCTGTCATGTTCAGCTTCGTCATGACATCCTACCAGTATATCTACTATAATAGTACAAGGATAGCCAGAAAAAGTTTGCTCCATTGCACGTTGAAAGACTTCATTTGCAGAATTTATCCCAAATAGCATTCTCAAAAATCTGTACCTGCCAAACAGAGTGCCGAAAGTAGTGAGCATTGAGGATTTTTTGTCAAGCTGAATTTGCCAAAATTAACACTTTGCATCTAAGACAGAAAAAAATAGTGGCATTTGGCATCAAGGCTGCGACTTCGATTGGATGATGAGGTCTTTTTTAGCACTTTGTTCAAATCTCATGGATCAATACATATTTTGATGTCATCTGAGCTTTTCTTATGAGCTACCACCATGAAAGATACCCATTCAGTTTGAGTTTCAACTGGACAAATCGAACATTGTCGCACCATTTTATCTATCTTAGCCTTGACTCTGTCTGGCATGACTATTGGAACTTTATGTGCTGGCCTGAGAACTGGACTGACCTTTGAGTCTAACTTCATGGAGTACATGACTAGAAGCTTCTCTAATTTGTCTTCAAAAAGGTCAGCATAGGTAGAAAAAATGTACTGGGCAAAATTAGAGTAGTGATCTTTTAAGCAAACATGATGGACTTCCTTATTAAATGAAAGCAGTCCCATTTTCAAATTGTCTCTGAGCCCTAATAATGACTGGACGTGCATCTTGACCACATAAAATAACAATTCTTTTTCCAGCAGAGTAACATGAAAGCACTACTGAGCCTTGGGTTTGAATTTATTCACTTCCATAAACAACAAGCTTCGCACAGCTTGCTAAATCAAGCCTTTCACCATGACACACTGTAGCAAATGTTTCTGCTAACATAACATTGCACTTGGAGTCTGTGTCAACTTTGAGCTTTATGGGTTTGCCATTTATCAGAACAGCATAAAATACTTCATTCTTTGCCCTTAAATCTACTGCATTGACTGTTTTATGAAGCATTGACGCACCATCCACATAGAGTTGGGTTGCAGCTCTCTAATTAATCAACTTGTTTCTTAAAATGTTCCCTTTTAGTAAGAGTGTGGGTCTTTTGAGTTACAAAACAAATTATTCCATTTATTGCATTTGTGGCATTGCTGACCAAAAGCTAAACATTTTTCCCCTCTTAGATTCATGACTTCCACCACAATTACGAGAGTTGGCAATGAAACTGGGTGAGTTTGCTTGACTCACTCTTATTCTTCACTGAGACTGTGCGTACTTTGGAATTTGCTGGAAAGTTCTGGGGTTTACTAGTGAGTGCTGCAGGGGCTACAGTTGCTGCCATGTGCTTGGGCCCATTTCTTTTAACTACATGCTACATACTATCAACATGAGCTTTGTCACTGTGCCTTCTAGAGATGTTCTCATTTGTAAGCATATTTGTGTGCTTTTCTGTGATTTGGTATATCTGACAAATCTCAATGGTCTTATTCAAAGTTAAATCACTGTTACGAAGCAAATTCTTTCTCACAGCATCATCTTTAATGCCACACACGTCTGTCCTTTGTCAACTCCTCCCTTAAATCACCAAATCTGCATGTTTTAGCCTTATTTCTCAAGTCGGCTGTATATGCTGCAAAAGTTTCACCAGGCTTTTGATCCCTTGTATAAAATAAGTGCCTTTCCATTCTAACATTTGTCTGGGAGTTGCACATTTCTCTAAATTTACATTTTAAGCACTCAGGGTTCTCCCATGACTCAGCCTGTGCAACAATATGACAGTTTTCCCCTTCTCCAGTATAGATAGCAGGTGCATACACAAATGAACATTCCCTTTCTATAGCTTCTGACCCAGCTAAATTAAGTAGAATAAATGTCTTTGTACTGTCATCTTTATCAGAAAATGAAGCCTATATGAAAATGTCATACTCTTAGTCAAACACTCTCCAGTTCTCTGCACTGTTACTGTCAAACACACGTGCACTGGGTTTTCAATCCACCTGCCATGCCCGCAAAGTATGTACAAACACACTGAAAATATTGCCCTTGTAATTATGTAAGAACAAACTGTTCTATGAGCTTGTAACAACATTCAAATGCACAATAAACTCTTCGAAATGCTGTACTTTGCGAAATATGCTCCAATGACTGTATTCTGTGAAATATGCCCTGTAATGGCTGTACTTTTGCAAAATAGCTTTACTGTAATACTGCACAAACATGTGAACACTTTATACAGTTCTGATAACTTGGCTATATTTGCTTAATATGAAAAACACATGTTTTGTGAAAATGTGGTAATTTCTTCGTATTTTATTCATTTTATGCAATTCAGACTTTATTTCAAACTTTTCATAGGTTCATAGATTAGTACTAAGCTAACTGCCCTTGCGAGCCATTTTAAGCCTAGCCAATTATCTCTTGTGAGACTCAAACCCTGCATCGTGTGTTTGTAAGGCAAACACTTTAACCATTAGGCCACCCTCCCACCCATATTTTCATCAATATTGTACATATCAGTTTATGTGACTATCATTTAGAACATTCTGTATGCCTCGTTTCATATTTTGTGAAAAGGAAATAGTACTGAGCAAGTTTTAATACCTGAAATCGTTTCTAACCTGTTTTGCAAAGTATGCACATTTAGGGAGGATTTACTGCTTGCATATTCTACCAAGCAAGTGCCTTAAGTCGTTTTAGCCAAGCCTCTTCTAATTTCATGCACTTTAGACATCCCGCTTCTGACACTATGTCTCTCATCTCTTTCTAACATAGAGGACAAGCAAGTGGGGTATTTTGTTTGGATGCATTAATACATAGAAACACATCAGGATGGATAGCAGCATCATAAAATATAAATGAACTGGTTAACAGACCATACATACATGCATGCTTACCTCTGTACAGCTTACTACAAACTGGCAGTCAGCCTCACAGATGCTCAGTATTTATACATTTGTGCACACCCTTGGATAGCTACTTAAAGGTACATGCACACACATTGATCTACATGGTCCATGCATTGATCTACATGATTCCTTCCGTAGCCTTGCAAATAAGTCTTTAGGTGTGTGGGTCAATAGTTGTAATTTTGCATGTTATCAGAATGATGTACATTGCATAGCACACAACAGTTGATATTACATGTTGTAGTGTGGTTGATATATGTGTAGAAAAAGTACTGGCAAACCAGGATTACAGTGCTTGGGTAGTGGCAACCCTTGGATGTATTGCAAATATGTGACATATTGTTTGATAGGGCCCTCAGTTTATAATGTTTCCACATGTAATTTCATGTCATACAGAGGAAATGGACAGTAAACAGCAGTAGTACAGCATAATATATAGATTTCCATGAATAAGCCACAAAAACAAAACTTTCGCTGTAACTGTATCACGATCCCAAAACCTTACATAATATGAACTTGATGCAGACTAAAGCATAAACTTGGTTATTAAAATGTAAAAATCAATAAACTAGTTAAGCGCTTTCATCTACAGTGTGTAGACTTCTTCAGAACACCAAGTAAAATTGTCAGCTGGGTTATATACATAATTACAACCATTCCAAATGAAAAATCAATTAAGCTAAAAAGACGTATGTAAAGTGCACTTACATATTAAAAATATGAGTTACATAGTGTGCTCCGATATTTAATACAATCATAAAATACATATTTAATGCCTAATATTTTTAAAGTCATATGTAGTAAATTTTGCATAAAATTAATGAATTAATAAATAAGTAAATAAAACCTTTCCACGGTTTATATTTTGGCTTCAAGTACTGGCTTAATAGAAATATTGTCGTTAATACCAGGGTGTGCAGTTGTGTTTAAAAGAATCTGCCATTTTATCTCTCTTTCCCCTAATTTGATCTTAGTTTTCCCTCCCCTGGGGTTAACCTTACCTTGTTCTAGAATAGCAAATTTAAATAAATCACAATGCGGGCTTCCTTCAAGATGTCTAAATAGTGCGTTGTTAGTATCCTTCTTCCTGATGCTATAGTAATGATCGTATATATGGTTCCTAAGGCATCTGTCAGTTTTCCCTACGTAATAACATGGGCATTTTACACATTTTGCCAGATATATCACATGTTGTGACCTACAATTACCCTTTTTAAGCCTAACTAATGTGCTATTGGCATCGCCCAAAACAAGTTTACTTTCCTCCATTATAACACAACATTGGTTACATTGTCCACATTTTCTAGTTCCCCCTTGTTTATCTAAAGTTTTGTTATCTAACGCACCAGATTCAAACATACCTTTCAAGTTGTAACTAGTCTTGAAGACAAAGCTTGTACAAGAAATACTTGTAGTAACAACTCCAGGAGAGCGTGTATTTTAAAGTATGGTCACCATACGAAAGATGTACAGAAAATTATAGGAAGGAATTGGAACGTTTCAAGTTGTGATGGGGGTGTACAAGGTAAAATTGGGGACCAACCACGCTTTGCTCAGTGGTTAGCAAAGTGCATATGCATGCATGAAACACATGTTTGTGCTTAGCTAAACAGTGCACAAACACGAGCCACATTGCAGAAGTCTGACAGTTAATATCGAGTATATGAACTACACCTTTTGCATAACTGACTTTGTGGCAGCACGTGTTAATGCATTGATGCATTCCTTTTTGGGCCAGATGGTACTGGTTTTGAATACAGGTGTATCTAATATGTTTAAGTACTTGTCATACAGATGCAATGACATGAATTGTTTATACAAGATGTGGTGCTATGTGTTGGCATAGTGCAAACCACAGCTGTTTGCCCCCACACACCTCCATGCAAGCATGGAGCCTAAAAAGTGAAGGGATCCATTGCTGTTTCAGCAATGTAAGCGTGTTATGTATAATTCTGTTATTTGACCAGATTAAAGTGGTGCAATGGGGGAGATAGGAAAGTGGTCAAATGGGAAGCAAGCAGGGGGAAGAACAAAGGGAAAGCAGGAGAGGGGTAGGAAAGAACTATAGCTATCCATTTCTCTAACAGTGTAAACTGAACAAATGTGCAAAATATTAACTGAATTTGGACCGTCACCTCCAGAGAGAGGGATGACCACAACGCAGTCATGTTGTGTAGCCAATTGGACCGAATCAAGTCTGTCAAGAAGACACATGTGCAAAATGGAGAGCTATGTATAGGATGATTTTTGTGGGACAGGTGCCCATTTAATTTTTATTTCAGAGTGGGAGGAAAGTTGGGAAAGGGACATAGGTATGTCTGGTTTAGATGAGTTGGGTAGGTGAGGAAGCTGTAGCAGACGGACAATACAAACAAGACGAGATAGGGATGGTGATAGACACAAAAAATTTGAGGACACCATGATTGGGGTGAGGGAGGGGACCTCCTGACCCCATGGTCGTCAAGCTGGGTGACAGTAAGATTTGAGTCCTCACCCACTGGACTTTCAACACTGTCACTTGAATCTGCCGGTGGCTGGAATGCTTAACATTTCCTACTCCTCCACCTAATACTACACAAAATAAGGGAGGACAGCCTCATCAGCCAGTGTAGGCATGCACCAGTGGTGAGACTCACAACCCTATGCACCATCTTTGGTAACTCGGTGTGGGTGATGAAATCACTACCCCTGCCACTGCTCTTGGAGGGTACCACTGGAGCAGCCTCTGGGACAGGACTACCTGGGGGGTGCAGGTAGTGCAGGGGCAACAGAGGCAGTGCTGCCAGGTTGGCTCCCAGATGTGCTGGGCATTGGTGCTGGAGCCGGTGAAGGGGTAGCAGATGGATTCAGTGGGGCTGGCCTTATCCCACTGTGCTGTGGAGTATTTAGTGATGTGGTACACATGGATGACATGGACACATTTTGACGACACATAAAATTAAAAAAAAAGAAAATACAAAAGTAATTTTGTAACAAAACATGAAATATTCATAAAGCAGAATAAAAAAATAAAATATTTTTATAAATATTATGAAATAAAATAAAGCAAGAAGGGTTGGGGTGAGAGAAAAAAGTGATAAGATTAGTACTTTCGTATGCGACATACAGTGCATTACTACAATTATTTGACTCTATTATCTTAACTTTTACATTTAAGCCTACCACCTCCTAACAGATGCACACTATACTACAGATTGCAGCAAGTAATTTTTGAAATGTACATATATTGCACATAAGCATGTTCCACTTGTACAGATTAGATTTTACAGCAAGCGTTTTAATTTAATGTAAAGTTTATTGAAGATATAACAGTATTGTATAGTTGTGAAGTGTGGTATTTGAACCCACAAACTCTGACTAAAGTATAAAATTGTACTCTTGGTTTGTGCCACAGACTAATGCATGCATACTTGTTTTTTTAAGTTGGGATATGCATGCTCAATTTGATACAACTCTATAAAATATCAACAATGTTCTCTCTAACTTTTAATACTACAAGAACACTACTCTTCTTCTGTATACATACCACGTGATTCCCTCATTCTTGACAGTCTAGCCCTGTGGGCTCAGATATTGCACTCCTGATCATTGGCACCTGTGGAAAAACAGAACAGAAGACCATTATGAATACACGTCTTGCCTATATTCAGCTTTCATAGTCTTACAAGTACTCTCTGTAGATGATACTTACACAGGTGTGGGATATCTTCAGTCCTAAATTCTTCAATACAGCAGTCAAATGTATTCCTCTTTCTCCTCTGTGGGTCATTATAATGATGCTTACATTATTGTCTAGTGGGCCGGATACCTGGGTGTACAGCCAGGGCTATACTATCCCAAGCTTCAGACTTGTACTGGGAGCCAGAATAGTCCTACTGCTGAAGCATTTGGCTGTGGTTCTTAACTAGGAGTCCATTGAATATCCTGGACTCCTGAACATCCCACCTCTGTGCCCTAAACCTGGCAACTTCCCCACAAACGCCTGCCATGTCTGTCATGGATCTAGAGCAATGGAGACTGATGCTCACATGCCAGTTCCATTTATCATGCTTATTGGAGTTTGGCACTGCTTTGCTTTGCTTGCCATCATGCAAATGTGTTGCTTTGGAGTGCACTCCCCCGAGCAATGCATCTGTGCAATTGTAAGCGGAGAGCAGCAGTGCCAAGCAGTGAGCCATTACATAATTACAAGGTTATTGGATGTACAGGTAGTTGTGTATGTGTCTTAGGCAAATGTGAAGACCATGCCAGGCCAGATAGCAGAAGTTTACTTACAGGAATAATAGTGCACAGTATGCCCACTGTCATACATCTGATAATTAATGTGATAATGCATAGATAAATAAATAACTGACATAGTACTAGTGTCTCATCCCTTATACATATAATTAATATCAGCTCCACTGTCTCAGGTATTATAAGTGAGAGTGATTATAATGGAAGTGGAAAAAAAGTAAAAGTATATGGAATATCCTGTATTAGAACCCAAGACCATGTGTATGACAGTCCTACACTTATACCTGTTGCCATAAGAATGTTGAAATACCACTTGTCTATCTTTTAGTTCATTGATGTAATCTGCAGTGCCACAACAGTGAAAAAAGGTTGCGCATTCTGTACTAGAACCCAGGACCATCTTTACTCCAGCCCTACTCTTACACCTGTTGCCACAGGACTAGTTACATGACATTACCTATTTTATTAATCATTCTTAAGTCTTGCTGTTAACTGCAGTGCAACTTCGCTTTGCAAGTTTGTACAATGCCCAATAGCATTAATTGAATGTATTCAGTTTCTATTTTTGTCTCTGTGTCCTGTCTGATTCCTGGGTGGTCCAGTTGTCCAGTTTGTGCACTGCCGTGCATCGCACAAATTAGTTAAGCGCAGCCAGTCCCGCCATTCATTTCCTCTGTTCCTGTGATTGCACTATGCACCACATTGTACAAGTACTGCCCCCATATCCACAAAAATGAGATAAACAAAGACAGAAAAGGAAAAAAAGAAAAAAGGGACAAGTAGTTGACATGAGGAAAATCTGTGTATGACATACACACAAGAAAATGATAGCTCACGATACATGTCTACATAGATCTGGACTTGAACTCTTACTCCAATGCCCCTTCAAAACACTGGATGTGTACCTTATCCCTCTTTGCCATGCAAACAGCTTTGCAACAAAGAACTGAACTCATTCTGCAAACAACCAACTGCAGCAGCATCTACAGTGATATCAAGCCATGCAATTATTTGTGCATGCTTTATTTTTGGATGTAGTGCACTTAGTGGTCACAAAACCTGTTATGATTATTGCTTGCAAATATACAGCTCTGTTTTACCTTTTTGTTTTTGTTGGGCATTCTTCAGTCATCTGAGCATAACTCTGAGGTATGCAGTGTGTATAAGCCATTCTGTATTATTGGCTTTAAAATGTGTGAGGACATTAAATGGAAATAATATCATATGGAGTTATCAACAAATGAAGGACAGGTTGGATGTTAAGGAACACAACCTGTGAATTGTGTGCTGCTTACTTACATAGATCTAACCTAACACACCCAGTGAAAGTAAGGCAGCCTGCAATGTTGTTGTGTTTTCCTTCTCCCAACCAGTAATCATTCACAGTTGCAATCCATTAACAACAAATAATGAGGGAGTGTTTGCACTGTGTTTATATCTCCTATACGGATCCACACTGATTCAAGTATTTGGGATTCAGCAATTCTAATTAGTTCACACCTCATTTGCATCTTCACCATGCTAACAGCCCTGAATCTAAACCATATAAAAAGGCAACTGTGTAGCTAGGCATACTGATGGTGAGGAAACTTGCTTATGTTGGGAAGACTGCACATAAGCTATTTTTTTGGCATATATCTGTACAGAGTATTACAGAACTTCAGAAGGTATGCTTGCATTTTGTCAGCTACATACTACATATGCTGGAATGTATTTAAGAAAAACCTGAAGCAAAGGCTTTTACAGTTTTATCACTGTTCATTAATTACAAGTGTACTGATGGCTTTGGCATGTTTGTCAAGCTATTTCAGAGGTATATATGATTGCCAATATGCGAAAATGGACTGCTCTGTGATAAATATGTATAAATGTTTCAGGGATGATTCCTTTGATAGCACTTTTAGCATTTCAAAGATGGTTTGCTAGCAAAATGTGTCATTTGCCTGTTCTTTTAAGGGAGAGCAAACCTCAGTTACTGTTATGGCACAGACAAGGATAGACTGTTGTTTTGTTTTGGGGGAGAGCAAAGGTGAGTTACTGTTATGGTACAAACAAGGATAGAGTGTTGGTTTGGTCGGGCACAAAGATGAGTCACTCCTGTGGCACAAACAAGGATATGTTGCTATTGTTACTCTCCTTGTTTTGCATCCTGCCTGTTTTGTATTTCACATCTCTAGACTGTTTTATGTCTCTCTAGTGGGTAATACTGAGTGGCTACCTTTTCTGTTTTATCTGGAAGCAGTTATTTTGTTATGTGATACTATGTGTATTATCCTTCTGTTGTCTTTAGGACACCTAGGAATATGCCACCCATGCATGTCAGTTCTAGGAGACCCCCCCCTTCACTGATGTTGAGAACCAGATGATAGTGGATGCCTTTAGGCAACATGGTGCTTTTCTGCTGGGAAGGGGATGGAGAGATCTGGCACGCAGGATGTGGATTTGAAGCAAGATGGTTGATGATGTGAATACTGTGGGTGCCCAAGGCAAGACATATGAGCAGGTGAGCCACAGGGCCACTGATATGACCACATCTGCATGGAGGAGAGCAGCTGCAGTGGGCTGTGACCAAATAGTTACTCAGAGAGGGCCTGCTAGGGAATCCCCGCTAACACCCAATGAAGAGTTCCTGGCCAGTAGGAATCTAAACAGCTCATAGGAGAGTGCAGTACAGCTGGATGTTGAAACAACCATTTCAGAGACAGCAAGCGTGTCCCAGGAGGAGCTTCTAAGTAGGCTTTGGCATCTCACCAGTTGAATACTGTTGTATAGTAATGTGAAGATAGGTGAAGGCTGCCAGCCTAGCCATTTGTAAATATTAATATAAGCCACAGGCTTGTTCTCTTAAATGTGAAAAGACTGTATTGGTTGTGGAACTGCAAATATGTAACAGTTCACTCTGCTGTAGGAAAGCTGATAAGTCAAGCATTGTTTAATTGCTTGATGTCAAAACTCGGAGCCGAGATGTCTAAATGAAGGAATTCATCCTATTGTTTTGAGACCAGAGTTAATGGCTAGAATTTACATGTATATTTTTTTTTTATTGCTCTGGCTTCCTGACCAGCTGCAAGTTCGAAAGGGCTATTAACCTCTGAATTTCTGTTAGCCTGGAAAAGCAGAACATTGTTAAGAATGATGTAATGTGAAGCAGCACTGTGTTATTAATTTAAAGAGAGAGAATCAGAGAGTATTTTGCATTTTGTCTTGAGAACATCCAATTCACCAGCACTGCCTATGCTCTATATGTACATTTATTTTAGAACTGTGTTTTCTCTTAGGTATAGCTAGGAAATAAAAAGATTACTTTAGTTATGTTTCTGTATTGATGTCAGAACATTTCTACTGTATTATTTTAAGTATTTCTCTGTGATCTCTGAACTCTTGAGTAGCACTGTGTAGTAAGAAGTATTGTCTTGTGTTTTTATTATTTATTATTAAATATTTTAAACCTTTCAACTGTGGCTGTTTTGTGTAGAGTTAATTTAAGCTCTAGAGTACATTGCATGTATATAGTGATATTGTCCAAGCCACTTCAAATAAGCCTTGACTGTTCAGTTGCACTTACCATTTGGATAATAATAATGCACAGTAGAATTGGACACCTTTTGATAAGGGTTGTTTTAGTAACTAATAAATATTAGTGGGTGGTGGCAGTGATTTCTACCTTATAATCTGGGTAAAAGGGGCACAGCTGGAGAACCTGTGCCAGCCTTCCCCTGGAGTGTATGTGTGGTTGTATATAACTCATCTCAAAGTGTGTGTGTTTTAGCTACTTGGGCAGGGACATGAAGCACTGGTTGGACAGAAAGAGTGCTGGAGGTTTTAGCTTGCCCACTAGACTGAGATATGGACTCTATAGCTGTGCCAGTGGAGAGTCTTATTGGGGATCTGGAGAGAAAGGGAGAAACCAGCCCCAGGCTGACTGTGATCTCTGGGTGCTCTTAAGGGAAACTGTACTTTACTGTGTGTGTATTTGTTATCCTCCCCTATATGGACGCCCCTAACTGGTGTTAGTGGTGAGGAGTGAGGCTCCTTGACTGCTGGGCCAGTGCACAGTGTCACAAGTAAAACAATTGAAATCAATATGCTACTTTTGTGTCACATGAGTATTTTTTGTGGGAGGGGGATCGAAATCTGCTACAAGTTATTAGCTTAGGCTGGAGTTGTCAGCCGTGTTCTTGTTGAAAGTATAGCTTATTTTATTTATTTTATTTATTTATTTTACATTTGTTAACCGGGCTAGTCTGACTGGATATATTTCCATTTTCAGCAGAGGCCCGGGGAGAAAAGCTCCACATGAGTACAAATAACAGGTTACAGACTTATAGCACTTCAACAAATGCATCTTGATTACAAAAGGAAGGCGACTGAAAAATTTCAAGATAAAAGTAAAATACATTATATTAAACATCATTACAACTTCTAAAAACCGAGAAATAATAAGAAAGACCAGGGAAAAGAACTAAAACATTGAAACCAAACTAGATTACAGAGGTTTAAACTACCTAGACTATCTAAATACTATCATCTTTAGCATTATTACATATTGTAACATGAGAAGAGAGAGTAAAGGGTCAGGAGATAGCAAAAAAAAAAAAAAGCAGTAGAAGGACAGTGCAGAGTTGAAAAAGATATAAGCTTCCTGGGAATAGAGTCAGAGACACAAGGAATAGGATTTGTGAGGAGAGGGAGGCAAGGTAGCGATGGCCAGTTAAGGGGGGGGGGTTATATATATATATATATATATATATATATATATATATATATATATATATATATATATATATATATATATAGTTAATGGACATAAAAAGGGATAAATGTATTACCCTGTGTATTACTGTTAAAAGTCAAGATATGTTGCCCTTACCTTTTGCTTAACATCTTCCAGTCCTGTCTAGCTTGCAAAGGGGAATTTCACCTGCAGATGGTAAGCTAAACATTTTCATTTTAGTACTGCTGAAGAATTTAAAGAAATATTTTAGTGTGTGATGTTGATGTCAGGCCTGTTGAGTTTTGCTGCAATGTATGCAATAGTAAAATCACTGTTTGTTACCATATATTGAACTGTAATAATGTAGGTATTAATTTTTTCCTGTGTTTGTTGTTTTTCATCACATTTGATCATTGCAGTGGAAGTGTAGGCCCTCTGCCACCTGGTGTCACTGTATCAGCAGACTTTGATGATGAAGATGGACAAACAAAGGCACAGTTGGGGGGGGTGCACAGGTTGACACTGAGGTTGACATACAGCCATCCCCTGCAGTTCCATTGGGTACAGCCACCAGGCCTATGCCTACCCATTCCAGTGAGCCCTCAGATATTGGACAGGTGAAGGGCAAGGCCATTGGTCAGAGAAGTGTGGCTACTGCGGCTTCAGTGCCTGTTACGTTTGGCCGTAGCCAAAGTGTGGTGAGGTGCTATGCAGGAGGGTTGATGAGGTGCTTAGTGGGGGCCTGCTGTCCCTCCTTCAGCTGGTACAAGCATCTCTTCCCATGTCACTCAGCATATGTTTATGGCCATCATGGAGGCACAGGCACATTCCCATAGGTGCTCCAGACAAATGCTAAGGGTTGTAGATGTAGCATAGGCTGACAGGTGTGACTGCCTCCACCATGTTGCCGATTCAATGGATCAGTTGAATGACACGTTGGAATGAGTGATGTCCTTCAAGAATGCAACTGCAGTCCTGACATATGGGTTGTCCTGCCTCAGGCAGCCCCTCAGTCAGCCGGATTCCAAAGTCTGGGTCCGGCATCGGCTGATGTCGCCTCTTCCCCGACGTCAGAGCGGCTGGGGTATAAAAGCATCAGTCGACGCCATCTTCTTCCATCTTTCTTGCCGCGCAGTGCCCGTAGCAGAAGCAGTTCGCAAGTGCCGGTCGGCCAGCTCCTGTGTTTTCAGTTACCGAAGTCATCAAAAAGCTAAGTACCCCGTTGGGGAACCTTTTCTTGCCTCGGCCGATGTCAGATAAAACTGCAAAAGTTAATAATTGTTTGTCTTGTGGTAAACAAATACCTCATAAGGACTTCCATTCTTTCTGCCTTCCCTGCCTGGGCCCAGACAACGACATCTCTGCCTGTGCTGCCTGTGCTTGCTTCAATAAGCGCACACTCAGGCGCCGGGCAGAATTTGCTGAAGACTTTTTTGGGGAAAATTTCTCCTATATCATGCCTCGGAACAACCGACAACACATATTTTCGAAAAACGGAAGGACCGGGACCGACATTCTCGGCCCACGATTTCCTCAGACGCCACGCCAAAGCCTACCGCGAGTGCATCAGTCTCTTCGGAGGCAGTAATTCAACCTCTCCAGACCGACGACACCGCTTTACTGCACACTTCGGTCCCGGAGGTTACCCCGGTGCCGGTTGTTGATTTTCCTCCTGAAACCGAAGCCCAGGATAACTCCAACACGTGGGGCAGCTAGGCCTCCGGTCTCTATGTCCATCAAGGTCTACACACGTGCTAAGGCTGCCAGCCAGGCTAAGGCTCACCCTCCTAAAGCCTTTTCCCAGGGTTCCACTTCTGATAAACAGATCATGACTTTAGCTGCAGATCTAATTTCTTTAATCAGAGGCTCTCAGGCACATCCAGACAGAGGTTGTCAGCCACCTGCAGATAAAAGGCCTAGGGTTGAGCAGACAGATACCCTTTCCTCAGATGAAGCCTCTGGGGACTCAGACCATTCAGATTCCCAGGAAGAATCCTTCCAGGCCTACGAGGATTCTGATGCTGATGAATCCATTCCCTCTGCCTCTCCTCCAGAGGATATTTCTTTCGGGGAAATTCTCCACTCCATGAGAGAGCATTTTCAGTGGCAGGGCCAGGATTTCTCTGACTCCAGGAAAAGGCTACATACTTTCCTTAATTTACCCCAGCACAGGCCTTTAGCTATTCCACCAGTGTTAGATGTATTGGATGATGTGTACTCAGACTCCAGTGCTTCCCCTGATTCTCTCCCTCCTGCTCCTGTCAAGCCTGACAGATATTACAGGGTTCCTGAAACTCTTAAGCTTCTCTTTAAGGCCCACTCTGTGGATCTAGAAACTATTTCTCAGGGGCCCAAAGGAGTGGCCACCTCCATGGCCAATAACCCTTTGCCCGCAGACAGGGAATCTAGGTCCTTGGAGAGATGGGGCAAAAAAGTTTATACCTCTATCACCCTTGCCATGAGGGCACTTAACTGTCTTTTTCATATGTTTCAGTATCAGGATTTCTTGACGGATGATTTGCAGAAAAAGTTAGCCTCTCCTGAGCCTTTACATAGAAAGGCCTTGCAGGATTTGGTTCATAATACTCAGCAGGTTAGCAATCATTTTCTTCAGTGTGGTTATGATGCATTGGAAGCTTCATGTAGGGCAGCTATGATAGGGGCCGTCATACGTAGGCATGCTTGGTTAATAGAACAGGCATTGCTAGATCATGTTAAAGTAAAGCTCCTAGATGCACCTCTGGAAAAACAGAAGCTATTTGGTGCTAATGCACAGGATGTGTTGAAATCTATTGAGGAAAAGGCTAAATCAGTACAAACAGTCAAAGATTTCCTCCAGGTTCAGCCACCGAGGTTCAGCAGGAATTGACCTTCAAAGAATTGGTCCTTTCCAGACACTGACAAGTTCCAAAGGGAAAAAAACAGGCGTGCTGGACATAGAGGGCAATACCGAGGCTCCTACAGGGGCCGCCAATGGCAACCAACTAATCAGAGAAGTGGCGCAGGAACTTCCACTGCTCCACAGGGACAATCACAATGACTTGACTTTGACACCGCTGACCAAGGCTCAAAGAAAAGCCCCTTTAGGCGGAAAATTATCCTTATTTTCAAAGAATTGGCACATTTTAACAAAGGACAAATGGATTCTGGACATAATAGACAAAGGTTACAGGTTCCACTTCCATACCTTACCAACAAGACAAGGCATGCCAAACCTGCCACAAAATCAAAGGGCAGAGGCACTCATACAAGTTTCAAACCTGTTACAGATCAAAGCAATAGAAAAGGTTCCTCCTCAGGAACAAGGCCAGGGATTCTACTCAAGACTGTTCCTTGTTCCAAGAAAACAAAAGCAATGGAGACTTATACTGGACTTGTCCGCTCTAAACACTTCTCTCATTGTGCCAAAATTCAAAATGCTGACATTACAGCAACTTCTTCCCATGCTGGGCAAGGGGTCTTGGCTGGTTACTCTGGACCTCAAGGAGGCATACCTGCATGTCCCAATCGGACACAGTTGCAGAAGATACCTCAGATTTCTTGCAGGGTCAGAGCATTATCAATTTTCAGCATTGACGTTTGGCTTATCTACTGCGCCCAGAGTATTCACGAAATGCCTGGCATCAGTAATTGCACATTGCAGACTCCAGGGGATACAAATATACCCTTACCTGGACGACTGCCTTATACAAGCGGACAGCAAACAAGCCTTGATAAGAAACTTGGACTATGTCATACACTTAATACAGGCTTTGGGATACACAGTCAACATTCAAAAATCAAGACTACTGCCATCCCAACAAATAATTTTTCTAGGAGCCAAACTGGACACAAACTCACAAATGGCTTTCCTCACAGAAAAAAAAACAAGAACAATTACCAGATTACTTCAAAAGCCTAGCAAAGCTCACCCAGATGACTGCAAGGAAAATCCTGCAGGCCCTGGGTTTCATGGCGTCTTGCATTCCTCTGATTCCACTGGCAAGACTACACATGAGAAAACTACAATGGTACCTAAAAAGTTTTATGGTCTCAACACAGCCACAACTTAGAAGAAATTATACCACTCATTCCATGTCTTCAAAAGGAATTTTTGTGGTGGGCACAAGCAAGTCAATTAAACAAAGGCATGTCTTTCAACAAACCTCAAGCAAGTCGAACCATTACAACAGACTCCTCAGATCAGGGATGGGGGGCGCACATGGAGGGCAGATGCATGCAAGGGCAATAGGCTCCCCGGGGAATGCATCTGCACATAAATCAAAAAGAGAGGTTGGCAGTGATTCATGCAATCGAGGCCTTCAGAAAATTTCTTCAGCAAGGTCATCTGCTAATTAAGACAGACAACACCACTGTCATGTGGTACTTAAACAAACAGGGAGGCACTCATTCTTACCCCCTCTGCAGACTAACAATGACTCTTTGGGAAAAGGCCCTGAAACTGAACTTACAGTTGCAATCCCAGTTTGTTCCAGGCAAGGACAATGTTCTGGCGGACAGTCTAAGCAGAAACATTTTGGACCCGCACGAATGGATGCTGCATCCAGACATTTTTTCACAAATAACTCATGCATGGGGAAGGCCGGACATAGATCTCTTTGCCTCTCACCTCAATCATCATCTGAAGAAGTTCTGTTCGAGGACACACCATCCTCAAGCCTGGAGAATGGATGCTCTCTCATTCAGCTGGAATTCTCTGACAATCTATGCATTCCCACCTCTACCATTAATGACCAAGGTGTTACTGAAGATCAAAGCAGAGCAACCAAAAGGTATTTTGATAGCTCCAGACTGGCCAAGGCAGCACTGGTATCCATTACTAAGGAGCATATCCGTGCATACATTTTCCAAACAATGCAACCTGCCTTTATACTCCAGATCCCGAGCAGGCTTTGCTTCGGCAGTCCTGCAGGGCATTTTAGCTACACCATCTTTTTCTTAGATCCTGCCACCCCCAGCTTGGCTATGGTATTCAACCCATATGTCAGGACTGCAGTTGCATTCTTGAAGGACATAGTACAGTTTTGTACCTACCATAAATGTAGATGTCCGATAGATATGCAACTGCAGTCAGGTTTACCCTCCCTCCTACCCCTCTGTAATTTACTTTTTTGGGTCCACTACCCCTTTTCCAACTTAGCTGGGGATAGCTTTTATGGTGTATCTGTTTATTACTATTGTGCATGTCTGGAATTTTATGCATTCTGTAAATTTAGCCTTCCTTGGAGGGCACCTGGCATCTGGGGCAAGAAACACTGAAAAAGATGGTGTCAACTGATGCTTTTCTACCCCAGCTGTTCTGACGTCGGCAAAGAGGCGACATCAGCCGACACCAGACCCAGACTTTGGAATCCGGCCGACCGAGGGGCTGCCTGAGGCAGGACAACCCATATGTCAGGACTGCAGTTGCATATCTATCGGACATCTACATTTATGGTAGGTACAAAACTGTACTTTGTCTGTGATGGAATGTCTGCTGGGAGCAGAACAGCATACTCATGGGCATGGGTCAGCCGCATCATCTGTGCTGTTAACCAGTATGGCCATGCCCAATCACACTTCCATAGTGGCAGTACTTCCACTGTTCCATCAGTGAGTGAGCTGTCCACAGCCAAACATGCCAAGCCATGGGGTCATAGTCCTGGGTGTCCTTGTGAAGGGAGCTCATCCAGCAGACACCTGACCATGGGCATGCCAGTGCAACTCATGGTAGAGCCAGTTCTGGTGGTGAGGGATGACAATGATGACCTGCCACCTCTACCATGCACAACTCACATGTCCGACATACCAAGATGTAGAGCCAGCTGTGTTCATGCAGTCACTCGCACACCAATTTCACCTGGAGGACCCCTACAGACACACACACAGACACACACACACAGACACACACACACAGACACACACACACAGACACACACACACACAGACACACACACACACAGACACACAGACACACACAGACACACAGACACACATGGTTCAGCTGTGCAGCTTAAAACTTATTTTGTCTCACTAGACATTTGTTGGGTTGGCCAGATGTCTGACTGCTGCTCTTTCTGACTAACACACACTAACCAACCATCTGATGTTGTCAATCTTCATTCATTCTTGACTGATGGGTTGGGTTCCGAACCCTCAAAACTGACTCGGCTGTCTAAGCTCTTGCCAGCCAAAAACTCTTGAGCCAAGGCTCTACCCATACAGCCTCTCTTCCTATTACCCCAGATCTTATTTGCCACGTAGAAAATTGCTGTTAGCTAAGTGCTCAAAATCTTTTATTTTTGCATGTTATTCTGCCTTATATTCTGTAATTGTAACTGTTGTTTAGTTTCTCTTTTTTGTGTGCGAATGACTTTGATATTTCCTTCAGTCGTATTCACCTCAGGGTCTCTCTCCTTACCATTGTTGGTATTAGGTCTCTCCTTCCTGTTTACCATTGGTAACTCTGATACCATCGTTGGCATCCTTTTCCTGCCTTTTTCTTCTTCTATACCTGTCTGAGTATTTCTTATATACCATAGTTGGTATTTAAAAACAAAAAGCCTTTTTCTGTACGAGTTAGTGTGTGCATGCCATTATATTTGACTGGACAGCATGGCAGAGAAGCAGAAAGGAACCTCAAGGTTTAAGCAATGTAAAGATTGTGGCAGAAAGAAGCTTAATTCTGATGGGCGTCTTTCTTGTGTTTATTGTTTGGGTGTCCATCATCTAGAAATTCAACCCCCTTGTGAACTCTGTAAGGGTTTCGGTGCTTGAACTCTTGCAGAGAGACATAACAAACTGATACTTAAAGGACTATTAAAATGTCAATTTGGTGAAGCTCACTCTGAGGCGTAGACTTCAAAATCTCCAAAAACTGACAGTGAAAAATAGAGCCGTTTGGTACCATCTTCACCCAAGGTACCTGACTCCAAGACTGCTTTGGGGTCGGCTTGTTGGAGCAGGGTGTGACCCCAGTTCTGCGATTATCTTTCTCAGTTCCAGGCTCCCATCCCTCTTCAGGCAGGCCTGCCTTCCAGATTATGGAGAGAGGCCTATCCTCAGCAGGCTCCCAGTTGGTACCATCCCTGTCAGAGTGCCATATTTTTGTTCTCTCAGATTCGCAGCTGCCACAATTTGCTACATCAGGACAGCGGCCACAAGAGCAGCAAGATACCCTAGTGCATGATCCCCTCTCTTTGGAGTCCTCCTCAGATCTTCCCCCTGAGGGGTCATCCTGTAAGAGATTGTGCAAGAGGAAGCACTTGGATTCTGCAGAAGAATCGGTCACTGAGGATATAGTTTATGATGAAGGGGAAGGGTCACCATGGTCACCCCCCCGAAGATGTCTCCTTTGGAGACATCCTGGAAGTAATAAAACAGAGGGGTGATTGGAAGTCCTCAAATCCATCCTACAAGGAATCTGTTTTCTTGCAAGCTTTTCGTACCCAGCCTTCTACTCCTTGGGTGACACCGCCTGCTGGTGAACTAATCAAACTGATTGTACAGTGGGCATGGAAGGCTTCTGATACCATAGAACCAATTCCCTGGAGAGCGGACAAAATTCTTTCAGTGCCTGAGGATCAGCTCCATTGGTCTAAAGGTCTAGCAGTGGATGCCATGGTGGTGGCGGAGGCCACCAAAAAGGAACTCGCCAAAGAGAGTTCAGCTGTCCCATCTGCCTAACCAAGAGTCACGGACGATGGACAGATTTGGGAAGCAGGTCTTTGCTTCATCAACCTTTGCTATTTGGTCCTTGTACTTTTTGGCACACTTCACTAGACTCTAAAGGGACCTGATAACCAAGCTTTCAGACACCCTTGCAGGAACAGTGTCTGATGAGGTTCAAGATACGGTTGCCTCTCAGCTTGCCATCCTGATGGATCATAAATTCATTCACGCGGCTTACTGCTCATACAGCTGAAGGGACTTCTAGAGCAGCGGGTACAGGCATTGCCATTAGGCATCACGCCTGGATGTGCTTGTGTGATTTTGCAGACCGTTTTAATTCTTCCTTTGTCAATGCTCCGGTTGATGCTACTTCATTGTTTGACCCAACTACCAACAAAAGGTAGAGCTCATTCTATGAGATCTGTTTCTAATTCAGCCGTCTTACATTCCAGAGCTTCTATGGAAGACACACACGCAGCTGCAACTTGGGCTGCCCCTCATACCTTTATCACTCATTACAAATTAGTTATGGTCTCCAGGGGAAGAGCATCCTTTGGCTCTATGGTGCTGTGTGTATCCTTCCTTAGGGCCACCCAGGATCTAATGTAGCTGGGGACTCTGTCCCATCAGTCAAGAATGAATGAAGATTGACGACATCAGATAAAGAAGTTATGTTCTTACCATAACGTTTCATTTGTGTTGTCAATTTTCATTCATTCTTGGCATCTCACCCTCCTGCCCCCTCCTAGAGACTCCTGGAGGTTCAGAACTAGTCCTGGGATTTTATAGGGTTGTTGCTCAGACAGAGCTTCCATATTTTCTCAATGGTAGGCAAACTTGATCTGAGGTAATGGGAAGAGGGGCAGTATGGGCAGAGCCTTGGCTTGAAAGTTTTTGGCTGGCGAGAGCTTTGTATGACAATCAAGTTGGTTCTGAGGGTTCAGAACCGAACCCATCAGTCAAGAATGAATGCATGTCACTGTTTACTGTCAGTTGGATTCAGGGATACACCAGTTTTATTGTGAATTATCTTGTGAGAGCTGTCAAGTGAGACACTACAATGTGTACCATTACTTTCTAAGTTCCCTCTTTCATGGTGCTAAACTGCGGCCATGCAGTGACCCTCACTACTTTTGAGGGGTATGACTGTGTGAATCTTTGACACCTAATGCCCACTACTTAATAAGGAATACACATAAGTCGCACAAGTCTCTGGTCTTACAAGTTCAGATAATTTCCGTGACAATCTCCCACCTTTTACTTACTTACAGTACCAATTAGTGAAATACAAGGATATGCAACTCGTTATTACACAATACACTCCAGGTTTGGGATTTACTTTATAAATGCAACAGTTGACATGATTGTAGTTCAGGGCTGACTCTGTCTGATGCAAGCAGTACACAGCCAATACATGAGGAGGTAAAGGTTGCGTGAGTTGCCTGGCATCAATGTTACTATATGTACGTGTGTAGGAGGAAGGTTTTTAGACCCTTAGGTGATGAGAGAGAGTGGGCTGTGCGTTGTCTCTTAGCCAATGCATGGGCATACTGAGCACTCCTACATCTACCTACACCCATAGCAGCTGGTGATTTCCCCCTCTGACACCTAATCTGCCTGTGACTGTGGGGACCTATGCTGTATGCATACACACACACACACACACACACACATATATATATATATATATATATATGTGTGTGTGTATGTGTATATATATATATATATATATATATATATATATATATATATATATATATATGTATATGTATGTATATATGTATATATCTACAGCGGATATAAAAAGTGCACACACCCCTGTTAAAATGCCTGATAAGTTGTCAATCTCGCCTTCATTCTTGCTGGATGGGGTTCGAAGCCGATCCTCGGCTCCAACTCGGCCACTTACTAAAGCTCGAGAGCTTATTTTATCGGCTCAAGACAGCCCTATATCCCATGATGCTAGGCGATAACTCCCCAGATCTCGTTTGCCGCTTTCGCTTGCGAGGTGCATCTTTTTACCGGCTCCTGATAAGTCTTATATATAGAGAGTTCAATCACCCTTTTTGAGTTAATTTATAGTTATTTCTTTCAATAGTGAGTAACTACCCTTAACTTTATTACTTTTTTATATACCTTCCCTTTTTATCCCTTATGTCCCACCCCTTCCACTATTAGGTTAGGCCTTAAGCCTGCCCCTTTCCTATTTTTTCTTAGGGATCCTGTGAGTGGGTGTGTCAGTATCCCTATTAACAATTTATTGTTAATTTATAATTTTAGGGAGTGTGTGTGTTTGTTTGTTTCTGTTACTTTTGTGAACACTTGATACTGTTATGTCGAAGAAACCTAAAGAAGCTAAGGTCTCAGGCTTTAAGAAGTGTGACTCATGCTATCAGAAAATGTCTCTGACAGTCACACTTCTTCCGTTTACTGCCTGGGACCCCTGCACATGCAGGACTCTTGTTCAGTATGTCATGCATTCAGTCCAAGAGTCCTGCAGGAGCACAGGAATAAACTTATACTGAGGGGCTTGTTAAAGCCTGGGGGCTCCCCAACTAAGTCTGCGTCGGGGAGGCCCTCGAAACCTGCAAAACCATCGGCTCCAAGTACTAAGCCTTTGGCTGCTGGCTCCTTGTTTGTGCCTAGATCGGCTCCGGCTGGAGCCGATCCCTTAGAGTCACAAATTCAGGTCTCGGCACCACTCGGTGCCGATACATCTGAGCCCATACTTTCGCTGTCGGCTCCAGCTCCGTTGGCTCCATCTAAGAAGAGGTCAAGATCCCCTTCATTGGAGTCCATCCATTCGGCTCCGAGGTCTCCCCTGCTCTCGGAGCGGAGCCATCGGAGCCGATCTTCTCGGTCGTCCAGACTTTCAGATCACGACCTTGAGAGAGTGGTAAGTAGGCTGTTAAAGTCTCAGGCATTGGCCCAGATGATCTCTAGCCCGTCTCATCAGACGGTGGCTATTACGACTCCACCTATTTTTCCTGCTTTGACTCTCCCTCAGAGTTCGGAGCCAGAGCTCCTCGGAGCCATGACTGTTGTGGCGTTGGAGCCGATACCTCCCCCTTCGGCTCCTTCGTCTTCTGCTCCGATCTCCTCTTTGATACCTTCATTGGAGGGATCCAGGCGCCTGATCTCTCTCGTCGGCTCTGAGGGGGTGAGTGGCATCGGACCATTGTCTGACCCCGTTCTCCCTCTCGGAGCATCAGCGCTGGTGAGCTCGGCCCCGACATCGGCCTCGGAGCCTTCCCTGTCGGTGCGGCCTGGGGTTCCTACCACTTCGGAGCGGGGGCCCTCTGGCCTTTCTGATAGGGGAGCCTTCGAGGTGATGAGGAGCGTACTAACCTCAGGGCTTAGTCAACGGTCAGCTCCATCAGCTCCTCCCACTTCAGTGACTGCTGATGTCTCTTCTCACTGTCTTGTTCCTGGACCCAGAGATCCAATGCCTCAGGTTTCCCCACTGGGAATTTCTTCCTCTTCCGAGGCTTCTCCTGACCTGTCAGCGGAGCCTCCACGTAAGAGGTCATGTAAGAAGAAACATGTGGACTCCCCTGAGTCTATTACATCTGACACCGACTTGGATGAGTTGGAGGGATCCCCAAAGTCCCCCTTTCTTAGACATCCTAGAAATCCTGAAGCAGAGGGGGAACTGGTCTTCCCTTAATCCTTCCAAGGACGAGTCGGTGTACCTGGAGGCGTTCGGTTCTCGACCCTCCACCTCCTGGGTGTCTCCACCTTTCGACCCCCTTATGGAAGTAGTGGCTCGGAAAGCGTGGTCGGCCCCAGATTCGGTGGAACCCACCCCTCGGAGGCCATCTAAATTCATTACAGCACCAGTTGACAAGCAATTCCTAACAAAAGGTGTACCGGCGGATGCCATGGTGGTGGCTGCAGCCACCAAGAAGGAACTAGCTGATCCTTCAGTACCTATCCATCCTCCTAATAAGGATTCTAGGACCATGGGTAGGTACGGTAAGTGGATGTTTTCTTCAGCGACCTTTGCTATGCGGTCGCTGAATTACCTGTGTCACTTCACCCGCCTTCAGAGAGATATTCTCAAAGAGTTGGGAGAGGTCTTACAGGAGCCATCAGCTGCTGGGTCCCAGGATAAAATAAACTCACAGCTTGGAACCCTGAACTCGATTGTTAACTCCTCCATGCATCTGATTTCATATGCAGCCGATGGAGCGAGTAGGGCCACAGGCACAGGAGTGGCCTTAAGGCGTCACGCCTGGATGCGGCTGTGTAATTTCGCCGACCCTTTCAAGGCGTCCTTCACAAACTCCCCTTTTGATGGTTCGGCTTTGTTCGGACCTCAAGTGAAAGACACCTTGACCAGATGCGAACAAGATGGCAAGGCTCTTTCTGCCGTAGGAGTCCGTTTCTCCACCCCTTCAAGACCATACCCTAAGGGTCAGAAGGGTGGGAAAATGTGGTTCTGCAAATCTCAAGGAGTCACGTCTGACACAAGAGGTCAGTTTACCCCCAGAGGCAGAGGGGGTAACAACAACAGACGCCGCCGTAGGGGCAGAGGGGGGTCTGCAAAACCAGGGTAGCAGGTAGCCTCTCTCTGACAAACCCTTCCAGCATCCCTGAGATGTTGCCCGATTGTCCACCTTCGGAGGCAGTCAGGGGAAGATTGTTGCTGTACCCAATAGCCTGGCTTTCCCTTACTCAAGACAAATGGGTACAATCGATCATATCCGAGTGTTACAAAATTCCCCTTGTCCAAACCCCAATTCAGCAGAAGGGAACCCTTCCAGATGTTCCACCCAGTCTAAGGGAACTAGCAGTATCAGAAATATCAAAACTGCTAGCAAAAAGAGCCATCCAGCCAGTCCCAGCAGACCAACTAGGATCCGGGATCTACTCAAAGTTCTTTTTGGTACCGAAAAAGACAGGGGACTGGAGACCAATATTAGATCTCAGCAAACTAAACAAGTTTGTAAAGAGAACAAGATTCCAGATGGTCACGCTGCAGTCCATTCTGCCCTTTCTGGGCATGGACAATTGGATATGCTCAGTGGACCGTCAAGATGCGTATTATCACATCAAAATTCACAGGCGCTCCAGAAGGTTTCTCCGCTTTCGGCTGGGGGCCAGTCACTACCAATTCAGAGCCCTGCCCTTTGGTCTCACTACAGCCCCCAGAGTGTTCACCAAATGTATGGCAGCGGTTACGGCTCACCTGAGACGGCAGGGATTGCAGGTGTTTCCATATCTAGATGACTGGCTCCTCACTGCCACCACCAGGCATCAACTTCTCCAAGCCAGAGCTTACACCATTCACATTTGCAGAGGGCTGGGAATCTCTTTAAATTTTGAAAAGTCTGCCTTGTCGCCTTGTCAGTCTATTACCTTTATAGGCGCCAACTTGAACACCGTACAACTTTCAGCAAAGTTAACAGACCAAAGAGTCTTAGATATTCAAAACCATGTCCAGGTTCTTCTTCAGAGCGACAAAATTCAGGCCAGGTATGTCCAGAAAGTATTGGGTCTTATGGCGGCCGCCATAACACTTCTTCCCCTTGCACGTTTTCACATGCGTCTTCTACAGTGGATGCTTTTTACCCAATGGTCTTTTCAGCAACTCCCCATGCACCACAAGATCATGATAACTCAAATTTGCAAAAGTTATCTGTCCTGGTGGATATTGCCCCCCTAGTCCATCAGTGCAGACCCTTTGTTCCTCCTCCCCCGGTCGCCAGGGTGACATCGGACGCCTCCCTGATCGGGTGGGGGGCATTTTCAGGGCAGGATGGTCCATGGCACTTGGCAACCTTTTGAGCGCCACCTGCACATAAATGTCCTAGAGATGAGAGCAGTGCTTTTAATGTTGCAAGCCCTCCACGACTCTCTTCCCCTAGGAACTATTGCAATTCAAACGGACAATATGTCCATAGTGTGGTATATCAACAAGCAAGGTGGAACCAAGTCCTATCCCCTGTGTCGAGAGGCACTCAGACTTTGGCAATGGGCGATCTCCTCTCAGCGGTTTCTGATAGCAATGCATATCCCCGGGAAGTCCAACTTCATGGCGGACAGGTTGAGCAGAGCCATACTCATGCCACACAAGTGGTCTCTCAAACAATCGGTAGCGGAAGAGATTGTTCAGAAGTGGGGTCTTCCTTGCTGCGATCTTTTTGCTACATCCCAAAACAGCAAATGCCCCGACTTCTTCACCCTCTTCCCCCTTCCAGGCCATCCCCTCAGAGACGCTCTAGTCCAAGATTGGCCTCGGGGCTTCTCTATGCCTTTCCACCATTTCCTCTAATTCCACAAGTAATTCAGAAAGCAACCGCCTTGAGAGCCAAGTTGATTCTCATTGCCCCTTATTGGCCTCGACAGATATGGTTTCTGTTCCTACATCATTATCTTTTGGTATGGCATCTGGACCCAGCTCCAGATCTGTTGACCCATCAGTCGGGGCAGCTGCAATCCCTACATTCTCTCAACCTCACTGCTTGGTTGCTCCACTTCCGTCCTTAGCCAGGCTTCCTATGATTTCTAATCCCATCCGGGATATCATAGTAGCTTCCCTTAAATCTTCCACCAGAAGGATTTACACTAGTAAATGGAAACGTTTCTCCTTCTGGGCAAAGGCAAGGAATATAGATCCTTTTACTGCCCCAATTCATTCGGTCTTAGACTTCCTAGCCGAAATTTTTCATTCAGGGTCTTCTGCCTCTACAGTAAAGGTTCAGTTGGCAGCCATATCAAACTTTCATACAGGCTTATCGGACCACAACATCATGTCCAATAAGCTTTGCAAAGCCTTCCTTAAAGGTGCATTTGTACTTAGGCCACCAGTCAAAGATCCTCCACCTCAGTGGGATCTTAATTTAATCTTAACATCTTTAATTCTTCCCCCCTTTGAACCTGCAGTCTCATGTTCATTGAAATTTCTTTCCTGGAAGACACTTTTCCTAGTCGCCATTACTTCTGCTAGGAGAGTATCAGAGCTTCACGCCCTCTGCATTCGTCCTCCCTACTTAATCTTCCATAAAGACAGAGTTTCTCTAAGGACTAATCCATCCTTCTTACCCAAGGTGGCTTCGCAGACAAATTTAAATCAATCAATTGATCTCCCAGTTTTTTTCCCAAACTATACTAATAGAGCGGAGCAAAAGCTACATTATCTAGATGTTCACCGCCAGCTCCGATACTATTTGGATAAAACCAAACAAATAAGGAAGTCTGATCAACTGTTTTTATCGTACGCAGAAAATAAGAAAGGCCTTCCTGTTTCCAAGGTAACCCTATCTAGGTGGCTGTCTTCTGTGATTACGTCTATTTATCAACTCAGAGGCAGGGAATTAACTTCTAAGCCAAAAGCCCATTCAACTAGAGCACTAGCTACATCTACAGCCTTTCAAGCTAGACTACCAATAGACACTATCTGTGCGGCAGCCACATGGGCCTCTCCTCATACCTTTGTTTCGCATTACAAATTGGATATGGCCTCCAGGGACAGAGCAACATTTGGTTCCACCATTCTTAAGAGTCTGTTCCAATGAGCCACCTAGGATGAAGGTGCTAGGGAAGCGGTCCCATCCAGCAAGAATGAAGGCGAGATTGACAACTTAACATTGAGAAGTTATGTACCTACCATAAATTTCCATGTTAGTTGTCTTCTCTCGCCTTCTTTCTTGCATCCCACCCACCATCCCCCTAGCCTGGACAGACCGAGAAGATCTTCCCTTCCTTGAAGGGTCCTTTTATTCCTTTGTTCACTATCTAGGAGTCCTAGGATATATATATATAGTGTAAATAATTATTTTTGGAGGTTTTTATCCCTCTTCCTCCTCCTTCCACTTGGAGGATTTTGTTTTATTGGCCTATGCTAGGTTTTTTCAGCTTCCAAACGAGATCTGGGGAGTTATCTCCTAGCATCATGGGATATAGGGTTGCCTCGAGCCGGTAAAATAAGCTCTCGAGCTTTAGTAAGTGGCCGAGTCGGAGCCGATCCCCATCCAGCAAGAAAGAAGGCGAGAGAAGACAACTAACATGGAACATTATGGTAGGTACATAACTTCTCATTTTTTGTGATATAAAAAAATGAGACCACAATAAATCATTTCAAAACTTTTCCCACCTTTAATGTGACCTGTAACCTGTACAATCCAGTTGAAAAACAAACAAATCTGTTACGGGAAAAAATATAAAAAAATAAAAAACTTACAATAAGCTGTTTGCATAAGTGTGCAGTCCCTTAAACTAATACTTTGTTGAAGTATCTTTTGATTTAATTAAGCATTCAGTCTCCAGTACGTTTGGCTATAGGTCTGGAGAGGGTGATTAATAAACGGATAAGCAGAGTAGTAAAGTGTAAGATAGGAGATGAACAGTTCAGTTTCACATCAGGATGCAGCACAATTGACCCGATGTTTTGCATTGAGACAGATACTTGAGAAGAAGCTAGAGATAAGGAGAGAGTCCAACTGGACATTCCTAGATGGAGAAAGCATATGACAAGGTTCCAAGAAAGCTGATCTGGGCAGTACTGCAGTGGTTTGAAATCCCAGAAACATTGGTAAAATTAGTGCAGGCTATGTACAAGGACCCAGTGGCTGAAGTACGAACAGCATTCGGCCTCGTATAGGGGTTCCCAGTGGGAGTGGGTGTACATCAGCGTTCAGCTCTGAGCCCACTGTTGTTCATACTGGTGATGAACCACATTAGCAAACAGGTTGGAGGAGACATATCAACAAAGCTGGTGTATGCAGATGATATGGCAGTACATGCAGACTCTGAGCTAGAACTTCAGCAAAGTATTTGGAGAATGGAATGCAAATCTGAAGGCACATGGGATGAAAGTAAGCACAGATAAGACGGTGGTAATGACAGCAAGGTGGGGAAATCAGAAGAAGCTGAGAATAGAGATAGAAGGGAAGATAGTGGAACAGGTAAACAGCTTCAAGTATCTGGGAGGGGTGGTTGAGAAGGGTAGTCTGAATGAAGAGGTCAAAGCTAGAATCAGAGGGGATGTAGCCAACTGGCATAGAGTATCTAGTGTAGTCTATGACAGAGGAATGCCAAAGAAGCTGAAAAGTAAGTGTACAAGACAGTGGTGCGACCCGTACTACTGTATGGTACAGAAACCTGGGCAGTAAAGGAAGAACAGTTAAAGAAGCTAGAGGTGTTGGAAATGAAGTACCTGAGAAAGGTGGTAGGATGCACACTGTGGGACAGGCAAAGAAATGAGAACATAAGAGCAAAAGCCAAAGTAGCTCCAATTGCAGAAAAGATCAAAGAGAACAGATTATGGTGGTTTGGGCAAATGTGTAGAAAAGCAGAAGACAATCTGGTGAGGAAGATTTGGGACAGACAGGAAGATTAAGATGAAGCGAGGACGTCCAGCAAAGAGATGGACGGATTGTGTGAAAGAAGAACTGTGACAGTCAGGTATAAGTGTTGAAGAAGGCAGGAGTGTAGCACTGAATCGAGAGAGATGACGACAGTTAGCACTATACTCCGACCCCATGTAGGAAAAAATGGGAAAAAGGGGGCTGATGATGATGATTCAATCTCCAGTACATTTTGCGTATTATAACTCTGATAATAAGAGGTTATGATACTTTGTTTTCTTATAGATTTACAAGTAATATCGCAGTTTTCTGTATCACACTGTTAATTTGTGTGAGATGCATGTGCACTCCAGTGGTGATCTTCGTGTTTCACTGTTGAAGTCATTACATTTGGGTAATCTACTGGCAGGTTGCCCTCAGTCAGCCTGATTAACAAAGTCTTGGGTCCTGCGTCGGTTGCTGTCCCTTTTTCCATGACATCAGGTCGTCGGGGGTATAAAACATGCAGCTGACACCATTATATCGGTCTTTCTTGCCGCGCGGTGCCCGAAGCAGAAGCAGTTCGCAAGTGCCAGTCGGCCGACTCCTGAAATTTTCATTTTCGAGTTTCAGAACTGAAGTCTTCAACTAAAAGCTAAGCACCCCATTGGGGAAACTTTTTATTGCTCCTTACCGATATCAGTAAAAGTTAATAATTGCAATACTTGTGGGAAGCAAATACCTCATAAGGATTTTCATTTGTACTGTATTCCTTGCCTAGGTCCTGACCACAATGTGCCTTGCTGTCGGTTTTGTGCTAAATTTAATCAACGCATGATTAAACGTCAGTATATTTTTGCTTCTAAATATTTTGGCTCAAGATTTAATTATCCAGAAATGTCGTCTGTTAGTAATCCGTCTACTGGAATGCCTAAAAAAATGCAAAGAAGAAGACGGAGACAGACTGTTGAGGTCCAAAACTGACGACGACGCTTCTCTTAAGCCAGTCGCCGGTACTCAGTGAGGCACTTTCGCAGCCCCTGATACCCGCTACTTCTGATTCGCAGGCCTCTACTGAGACCCATTTGGAGTCCGGTATGCCATGAGGTACCTCAATTATGGAACCCCTCGGATGTCTCTACCTTAGATGGGTCCAGAGCCGCTGTGCAGGCACCGGCTTCTGAGGGTGTTTTTAGGCCTACAGATTTGTATATTAGACCAATGCTATCTTCTAAATTAAGGCCAAAATCTAAATCTATCTCTAAAAAAATGACGCCTGGGCCACAAGTGCAGGCCCCTATGCCTAAAAAACAAATGATCAAAAAGTCTGAAGATTTAATTACTCTGATCAGGGGTAGCCAACCCCCTCCTTCTAAGAGGCCTAGGCAAGACATTGATTATGAATCTTCTGAACAGGATTCTGTCTAATGAACAGGATTTGTCTATTCCTACTTATGAGGACTCTGATGCAGAGGATTCCATTCCTTCTGCTTCTCCCCATGAGTATTTTTCGTTTGGGGAAACTTTGCATGCTTTAAGGGAACATTTCCACTGGGAAAGTCAGGATTTCTCTGAAACAAAAAAAGAGACTTGGGGATTTTCTTCTTCTTACTCAGAATAGGCCTTTGGCTATAACTCCTGTTCTAGACATTGTTGATTGTTTTTTTCAGAATCTAGTATGACTCCCCACTCCTGATTCTCTGCCTCCGGCTCCTTGTAAGCCAGACAGATACTACAGGGTTCCTGACTCCCACAAATTCCTTTTCAAAAATTATATTGCAGATCCTGAAACCATTTCTAAGCGTCCCAAGGGCATTAAGGCCTCTTCTGCTAAAAATCCTACCCCTTTTGATAAGAGATTCCAGGGCACTGGATAGATGGGGTAAGAAGGTTTACACATCTGCAGCCTTGGCAATCAGGGCTTTAAACGGTCAATTTCATATGCTTAAATATCAACAGCATGTCATGGGACTACTTAAACAGAAAATGATGTTAATCTCTGACTGTGTGGAAAATAAAGATTTGCAGGATTTATTACATTCAGCTGAACAAGTTGGAAAATATACTTTGCAATGTGGTTTTGATTCCTTGGAGGCCTCTTGCCGGAGCTGCTGTAACTGGATCTGTGCTAAGAAGGCATGCTTGGCTCAAAGAGCAAACTCTTGCCTGACCATGTTAAAGCAAAATTGTTGGATGCTCCTTTACAACAGGACTGTCTCTTTGGTAATAAGGCTGAAGAAGTGTTAAAAAAGATGGAAGATGAAGCTAAATCTATGCAGACTGTGAAAGATTTCTTGCAAGTGCAACCTCCAAGATTTAGTAGGCACTGGCCTACTAAGAACTAGTCCTTTCCAGTCCCCTCAAGAGCCGCTGAAGTCAAATCAAGACATTGTAAAGGCTCCAAGTTTCAGTCACAAGGAACTTCTAGAACAAAACGATGGGGTGCCTCCACCTCCAAATCTGGAAGCAACAAGGCACCTCCCTATGGTAAACAGCCTCAATGACTTCCCTCTACAGTCACGAAGCACTTACCTTTTAGCCGCCCCTTTGGGGGGAAAACTGGCATTTCATGCACAAAACTGGCAACTTATTACCCAGGACAAATGGGTTTTAAAAATAGTATCCCAGGGATACAGATTTCATTTCCACACGTTGCCAATCCCAAACGGATGGCCAGATCTGCCTCCAAATCAGTGGGCAGAGGCCCAGAAACAAGTTATGTCCCTCATGAGCATGGGGGCTATTCAACCAGTACCAGAAGAGGAAAAGGGACAAGGTTTCTATTTCAGACTTTTCCTGGTACCCAGAAAAGACAAATTGTGGTGTCCAATTCTGGACTTATCCACATTTCTGAACATTCCAAAATTCAAGATGCTGACTCTTCAACAGTTGCTACCTATGCTAGGCAAAGATGCCTGGTTGGTAACTAGACTTAAAAGAGGCTTATCTGCATATCCCAGTCAAGGAATTTTGCAGAAGATACCTCTGCTTCAAAGCAAGCTACTTGCATTACCAGTTCTCTGCACTGCCCATTGGCTTATCTACTGCACCCAGGATCTTCACAAAGTGCCTGGCACCAGTAATTGCATTTTGCAGGCAAATAAATATGTAAATATATCCATACCTGGACGATTGTCTAATTCAGGAAGAAAACAAGGACATTTTTCTAAACCATCTGGCATTTGTAAAAAGAGTTCTAACTTGTCTAGGATACTCCATAAACAAAAAAAATCACAACTGGTACCCTCTCAAAAAATTACATTCCTGGCTGCAAGCTTGAATACAACTGCCCAGATGACTTGCCTTATGCCAGAAAAGCAAATTCAATTGGTGATGTACTTCAAACAGGTGGCCATAAAAACCCTGCTATCTGTAATACAAATTCTGCAAGCCTTTGGGGTTCATGGCCTCCTGCATTCTTCTAATTCCATATGCAAGACTACATATGAGGAAACTTCAGTGGTACTTAAAAAGTTTATGGAGTCAACATTGTAGTTTATGGAGTCAACATTGTCACAGCCTGGAAACAATGATTCCTATTATACCTTGCCTGCAACTAGAGTTCCTATGGTGGGCAGAGACCTGCCACCAAAACAGGGGACTGCCATTCACTCCACCCCCTGCTGCCCAAACCCTGACTACAGACGCATCAGACTATACTTGGGGGGCTCATCTGGCAGGGAAGTGCATTCAGGGCAATTGGAGCTCAAATCAAATGTACCTACATATCAATCTGAAAGAGATGCTAGTTGTACAGAATGTACTGACAGCCTTCAAGGACTACCTTCATCCAGGACAACTACTAATAAAGACAGACAACACCACAGTTATGTGGTACATAAACAAGCAGGAGGGTACACATTCCTACCCCCTTTGCAGACTAGCCATGGCATTGTGGAATACGGCCTTGACCTATCAAATACAACTACAAGCTCAATTCCTGCCAGGAAAGCTTAATACTCTGGCAGATGAACTAAGCAGAAATCTTATGGACCACACGAATGGAAACTGGAACCACAAGTTTTCAACATGTTGACACTCAAATGGGGGAGCCCAGACATAGATCTTTTTGCCTCACTTCACAACTATCGATTGGACAAATTCTGCACAAGAATTCATAACAAAAAAGCTTGGAAGGTGGATGCTCTATCATTCAGCTGGAAAAACCTTTCAGTCTATGCTTTTCCCCCTCTGCCTCTGCTCTCCAAAGTTTTAGTAAAAGTCAAACTGGACAACCCAAAAATTATTCTGATTGCTCCGGAATGGCCTCGCCAACACTGGTACCCACTCCTGCGCAATGTGTCATACCTTCCTCCGTGGCACCTGCCTCAGACACCTTACCTACTGTCTCAGCAGAACTACCAAATTCTGCACACTCCGCTCCAAACTTTGAATCTGGCAGCATAGCTAATCAACTAATTTCACCCTTCGCATCCCTCAGCAAACCTGTGATGGATGTCATTTTGGAGGCTAGAAGGCCTAGTACTAGAAAATCTTATGCTGACAAATGGAAAAGATTCTGTGCCTGGAACCAATCACAAGGAATAAGCACAGCAATGCCCAATATTCTTCAGATTCTGCAATACTTAACTGAGATGCTTCACAAGGGCCTATCTTTTTCTTCCATAAAAATCCATGCCTCAGCCATTTCAGCTCATTACAACACAGAACATCCACTCTTCTCTCTTCCTCTGCTAAGGCAGTATCTCAGAGGGGCCAAAAATTTAAGACCTCCCAGGAGAGCACCTACTCCCACATGGGACCTCAATTTTGTTTTGGAAAAACTCACTCTCCCTTCTTTTGTGCCAGCTGCTACTGCAGACCTAAAATTTCTCTCCTGGAAAACAGCTTTCCTTTTAGCAGTCACTTCAGCTAGAAGGATTTCCGAATACAGGCTCTTATGGCAGTGGAACCTTTCATTATTTTTCATCCGGACAGGGTGGCTCTCAGAACCAATCCATCTTTCTTGCCTAAGGTGGTATCCAGTGTGGCTCTTAATCAGACCATTCATCTGCCATCTTTCTTCCCCAATCCACAGAACAAGGGTGAGCGGATTCTGCATTCATTGGATGTACACAGACAACTTTAGATGCTACTTAAACAGGGCAAAATCTGTAAGAAAATCTGAGGAACTATTGGTGGCATTTCTGTTGGTGGCATTTGCTGCAGGGGCAGAGGGAAAGGCTATTTTAAAGCAGACGATTTCCAAACGGATAAGCCATTGTATTAATTTCTGCTATATGCACCATGGTAAACATATCCCAAGGGGATCAGATCTCATTCCACCAGGGCTGCATCTCCTTCTGCAGCCTTTCTCAGAGGGGTTCCTACCAGAGACATTCTAGAAGCTGCTACCTGGATCTCAGTTCATACGTTCACCAAACATTACCATTTACCTCTGTTCTCTAATCCAGAGCTGGCTTTGCCACTGTTGTCCTGCAGGGTCTTATAGCTGCTCCTAATGCTGTATAATTCCATCCTCCCAACCATAGCTTTGGGATTCTACCCATATGTAATGACTGCAACAGTGAAACATGAAGAACATAGTACAGTTGTGTACACTTACCATAAATGTAGATGTTCGAGTGTATTCACTGTTGCAGTCCTGGTTACCCACCCTCCAGACCCTTGTTTTTCTATTACATTTGGGGAGCAGCTGACATCTGGGGCAAGAAAAACTGATGTAATGGCGTCTGCTGCATGTTTTATACCCCTGATGACCTGATGTCATGGAAGAAGGGACAGCAACCAACGCAGGACCCAAGACTTTGTTAATCAGGCCAGCTGAGGGCAACCTACCAGCAGATTACCCAAATGTTATGACTGCAGCAGTGAATATGAAGATGTGTATGAGCAATTACAGTTCTGGCTTAATGGTGTTAGGAAGGGCTTGATCCTGTATAGTGAGCCAGGTTTTTTATTAACTCTTTTAATGGTTTTATTGATATGCAGATCAAACTTAAGGTTATTATCTACTATAACTCCTAAGAGTTTGGTTGAGGAATCTGGTGAAATAATGGTGCCGTTGTTGGATTTTAATGTAAAGGTTGTAGGGGAAGACCTGCGAGTTGGGAAGAAAAGCAGCAATTTGGTTTTATTAGGATTTAAAGACTGTTAAGGAGCCAATTTTCAACTACGTTAAAAGTATTTTGGGATAGAATCTGCAACTCAGTAGGTGAAGTGTCTGAGCATATTAAAGTGGAGTCATCCGCATATTGAATGCATGTTGCATTTGGGATGACCTTAGAAAAATCATTAATGAAAATGGAAAAATAATAGGGACCTAATATGGAGCCTTGGGGTATTCAGAGGGTGATAAGTAAAAGGGTAGATAGTTTGCTCTGCGATAGGGCAGCCTGTTGTCTACCACAGAGATGTGATTGAAACCATTGAATGGCCTGGTCTAGGGAAATGGATTTCAAAGTGTTTGAGTATTTGGTGGTTTACCATATCGAAAGCTTTTGAAAGATCAAGAAAGATAGCTGAGGAAAGTTTATTATTGTTTCGGTGTTGGTTAATGATGTTAGAGAAGGAGAGGAGGGCCAAGGTTGTACTATGGAATGGTCTAAAGCCATGTTGGGTGTTGGCTAGGAGATAATTATGGATAAGATAGTTCAGGAGTTGATTATGGATGCATTTTTCCATAATTTTGGCCAAGGGTGATAGAATAGCTGTGGGTCTGTAGTTTGAGAGTTCAGCAGAGCTGCCCCCTTTATGGAGTGGGATGAAATGGGTTGTCTTCCAGACGGAGGGGATGGATACTTCAGATATAGTTCTGTTGATCATGATCGTAATGGGGTATGATATGGCATCTGCAGCTTTTTGTAGATATTCTGCAGGGAGGAGATCAGCCAACAGGGTGGTAGGCTTTAGTTTAAGTAGTTTTCAGACAAAAGATGTGCAAATTGGTTTGAAGTTAAAGGAAAGTTGGGAGCTGGGTGTAGACTGGAGAATTTGGACATCGAGGGGATAATTGGTAAGCTAGGTTCTGGATGGTTGATGTAAATAAGCTGTTAAAAGTATTGGCAATTTCTTCTGTGGGGTTTTGGTTAATATCCAAGGGGGTAGGAGTGGAGGATTGTCCAGGACTGAGGAGTTTATACCTACCCAAGCTTTTGTGGCTTGTTTTGGTGTTTTTCTTGTAGATGACAGTAATAGTTTTTCTTGTCTAATGATGTGGATTTTTTTGTTTCATTTATTAGCTGTCTATATCTAAGTTGATCTACGTTTTTTTTTTTTTTTTGTGGCCCGCGAAGTGACCCAAGCCCTATTTCTAAGTAGCATTGTTTGTCTGGTTTCTTTTAAGAGCCAAGGGGCAACTTTTGTTTTGGTTCTAATAGTCTGTGCTGGTGCATAGGTGTCAAGGATGGATAGGAATTTGGTATTAAAGTAATTTACTGCTTCTTCAAGTGGTAATTGTTTCAGAACTGACCAATTGCAAGTTTGAGTTCATTTTGGAAATTCGTGCAGTAGAAATTCTTATTGTTCCTTATTGTTTTAAAAAAATGGACTGACTGTGGATATCAGCTTTTTGCCTGATTAAATAGGTGAGGAGGTGATCACTTATATCATCAGGCAGGGTCCCACTCTTGTATTTGTGGGGATGGGTGTTAATAAGAAGCCAATCCAGAATACTTACTTTATTGTTGGGTTTACTGATCCTAGTGTGGGAGGATACGATCTGTTAAAATCCATAAAATTTTATGTGGTGAGTGGGGGATTCTGAGGAACACATGTTCCAGTCTATGTTGAAGTCCCCAAGTACAATGGTTTCTTGGGGGTAGTTGCTGGACAACCAATGTAGGATATCTACAAGGGTATTTATATTATTACCTGGGGGAATATAAACACAGATGAGATTTATACATTTGTTCTTATTAATGTGGAGCTTAGTGATAAGAATTTCAGCATTGCCAAATTGGGATGTTTGCAGGGCATTATTGGACACTTTGAGCATGGATTTGTACAGAACAGCTACCCCACCTCCCTTCTTATTGGTTCGATAAAGCCTTAGGATGTTATAGCCTGGTGGTATAACTTCATTATCTGAAGCAGAAGGTTTTAGCCAGGTTTCAGTAATGTAGAAGAAAGTATTACAGTACAAGTCTTAAGAATATTTGAAGGATGCCGGGCACAGTAGTTGGAGAGGGGTAGATGCTCATTGGCACACTGCAGCCGTCTGCCATTTTTGATAAACTGTAAGTTTTTTCCATTCGTATCTTCATATATATGTATGTCATAGCTGAAGTGCAGCCTTTCTGTAGGTAGCTTGCCATAATTTACTTGTTTTGTTTTTTTTTGTTAATCAGGTAAGTGGTCTGGGCCAAGGACCATTTTTGACCACATGTCAGGTGAACAAGAAGCAATTGCACCTGCTGACTGCATTTTATTTTGTGTAGAGACCATTCTTGCAAACCATGTATGTAACTTTTCCATTTAATTATGAGGAGACAGCAGCATGATGTTTGGTATGCTTAGGGAAATTAATAAAAAAATTTTAATTGAATGACAGATGTGCATAAACTTCAGAAGCTCTGTTTTGCTGCAGCACTTAATTTCATCATTAGCCTCAAGAAACATATTACCCATGCACCTGAGGAACATGGCAACATAATGTTATGCAGACTTTTAAGTAATAAACCATAAAGGGAACTTGTAGTTGAGCTACTGCTGATAAAGCTACAGGCTTATCTACCCATTCTGTTCAAGTTCATGGAACAGACACTCAAGTATGCTGACTTCGTGACTGGCATTGTTTTAGATTGATCTTGCCAGGGGAGACACTTTTATTGGAGACTATTTCTAGGAAACCATTTAATATTCTGAATCTTTTTAGTGCACTTCCAGAATAGAAAGACTGAATGACATGAAAAGCAGACATACATATACTAAGTTTGAGACTGCTGTTTGTTGGAATAGTTCCCTTTCTTTGAGACACGACTGTCTCGAGTTTGGTGTATGTAAGTTTGGGGGGGGGGCTTGCAGCCCCTGTAAATAACTTTAAAGGAGAACAGTGCTGCTTAACATTCAGTGTTCTCCTGTATTTTGTTTTTTTTTTTCCTGCAGTTCTGGGGCTATCACTTGTAGGCCGTGGAATTACAATAGAGAGCCCCATTTCTAAGAAATTGCAAAAATAGGAATGGGTAACTTGTGATTCTGATAGATTTGGGGGGGGGGGGCAGGGTCTTTATTTCAAAAAAGAAATCAAAATCATCATAATTGGTGTGGAAGTAGTATAATACCCTATATACTGACGTTTTGTAAAGGCTGCAAGTAGTAGTGGGCGTAAAGGTCTTAGTTCTGTACAGAGCAAAGTCTGAGAGAAATACCAGACTGACGCAGGAATTAGGGACTACTTTGATGTTACTTAGTTACAGCAGTAGTATGGCATCAGATTGTTTTATTCTAATAATCTTGCGTATACAGCACAAGTTTGAAATTTGCTGTAGTTTTTTTAAGATGCGAGTTAGAACTCCTTTTCAAAAAACAAAATTGTGCAACCATTAAAAGCTGCAACAGTGTTTACATTTACTTTGTTGTTCAGTTTGTGCCATAACTGTGTAATGCATGATTGCTTTTAAATCAAATAACAGCAAAACATATAATCACTTAGAAGGTAGGTAGTGTCAAACTTGGGCGTTCTGTGCAAAAAAAATAAATAAATTCTAAATGTGCACCTTTTGTGTTGTGGTCCTTAAGCTACAGCATGCCAGGCCTCATTTGAACCATTTCTTGTTAACTTCTGGTTTACTTAGGATATGTTATTGCAGCTCTGATACTTAAGTAGTTAGAGTAACCAGTGTGACATATCTTTACTCTACTCCTATCTATATTCATGTTTAGAGTCCCCCAGGCGTTGCTTTGTTTTGAAACTTCGGACTTACAATCACAACTGGCCTACCAACTGGAAGTCATCTGACAGAATCAGCATTCCTCCTTATACTGGAGAGCATTGCATCATTTCAAGTATTCTGTTCCTGTTAGTAGGCATCCAGAAAGCACAAATTGTTGGGAAGAGTTTTTGTCTGGCGTGGATCAGGTTGTGGAATTAAATAATTTCTTGTAGGACAAGAACTTCCTTTTATAAATTTTTAAGGGCAAAATATCCAGGGTTATGACCCACATAAAATGTATGCAGACAGAGTGCATCTTGGATCCACATTTCTTATTTTGTTGTGCAAATGCCTTATAGAATTATACTACATGTCTGCTGTTATAGCATATGTATTCATGGTCACATTTAATGTCTTAACAGGAAGCATATATGCCGTTCTAGAAAAATTTTAATTGGTCCTCTGTACATGAAGTTGTAATTTGTTACCTCCTTGCTTAGCTAGCTTTTAAATTACACTTTTGACCGAAACATACACAGTTAAATGTCACGTATATTGTCTTAACTCTGTGACATTTTTCTCAAGTTGTTCTGACTGTATTTCCAGTTTACTTTAAGCATTGTAATCTTCAGGCCATGTCAGTGACAGGATGCAAAATTAGCATTGACAAACATGTCAGCATTTTAGTGCACACTCATTTCCAAGCATGCAAAACAGAAAGGTGGTAAAATTCACAAAATGTAACACATTTAAATTAAAATAAACTATCTATGAATGATTCAATGTATTTATATATGTGTATTTTAATTAGTGACTTCTGACTACAGATGAATAGAAACTAATTACAGACAGGCAGAAGTATTAAAACATGTTCTTTATCCAAGTGTCAAGTCTTATTTTTACTGCATACTTTCTGCTTAAGAGATATTAGTAAACAGACATAGCTTTCACCGCTTAGTAGATGTGCAGCTGTAAGTTTACAGAAGGGCCAGAAATGTCTTCCTGCTCCAGTTTATACATTCATGTTTCACTGATGACATACTTCTGTCACTAATCATCACAGGCTGATGAGGAAAAGTCCATTTTTTTTTCAGAATGCAAGATGTTTGGATATTGTAACATGACTTTTTCATTTGGTCTGTTGCAGCACCTTGTTATATTTAACTTACCTCAGATGCTACTTAATTCAGCTTAAGTAAAGCTGTTTTGTAGCATGTTGTATTAACAGTGTTTCCAGACGAGACACTAAATCCCCATTTCTTTCCTTGAATGTTAGATAATAGCTTACATGACCCGTAGAATCTTTCAAAATACAGTGAGTTTCAGTGCAGGTAACTAAGGTTTTGCAGTATTCACCAAAGCTAAAGCTTGGGGATATGTTTGATGTTAGCTTAGGCACTTATAGGTGTCCTATGTTGCTGTTTTTTTTTAAATGAGGATAGTTTAAAATAGCATGCAAATGATAGTTTGAAATCTATTTGGTGTGTGTGCGGGGAGCAGAGAGCCTTCTGTGAATCCCTATTTGTTATTGTCAACTTGGAGCTTGCTGCAGCTTCATAGAAAGGAGATTTCTTCATGCAGTGATCGTCATCAGGGAATATGACTTTTGGCCAGATATGCATAACATCACATGTGGCCTTTACTCATACATCTAGGTACCACATGGAGTGACTATCTGCCATATGAGTTATGATTCATCAGTTTAGAAAGGATGTGTTACATTATAAGCCATGGCATTGACTCTTAGCACTTGAGCAAATTGTCTTCTGAGAAGTAGGACGTGCAGTCTGGATGTGTCTGAAGTGTCAAAAAGCAAAGATGATGGTACAGGATGCAAAATGTTTTTGTGTGATCTCAGTTTAGTACTATTGCTTTCAGAGCCCTTAGCCCTGAAACATCCACAATGAATTATATTTGTGTTATCCCTTCCTTGGGGGAAAAACAAAAACTTAAAAGGTAATTTAACTGATGTGAGTGTAAGCCAGTAGGTATGGTAATGAGCATATGTGGTTCCCTTGTACTCTAGAGAAAAAAGCCAGCACCATGCAAGATTTTTATGATATATATAGCCTGTTTCCTTGATGTATTTTGACCATAGAATGCACCCACATTGCAATAAAGGCCCCATCAGGTGAGCTGGGAGGAAGATATGTGAATCATGAGGGTTACCACGCCCATCAGCTGGCAGATAGTCTGTAATGTATAGGAAATTATCTACATTGTGTCTGTAGACTTCCCAGTTAGCCATTTTGACTCTAGTACATGGCGCACATGTGACTTGTATCAACGGTTTGTGATGGACGACTTTCCCTAGGAGCTTCTCATTGGTGATTACAGTTATGCCCTATAGCCCAAGCTGACACCCATCAGAAATACAGAAAAGATGACAGGCAATGGATACAGCTATACCCTATCACAAACCCGTGTCACTGTGATATGTGCTTGAGCTGCTAAAGGCATGCTTTCCTTGTCTGGATGTACCTGGTGGTGCCTGCAGTATGGCCCTAGCAGACATGCTAAGATATTATCAATATGCAGAATGTTCCACAATGTAAAATTGAGAAAGCAGTTACAGAAGGACTACCAGTGCCTGGAGGAACATCTCCCACTACTCCAGGCAGTGTGTGTGTGTGGGGGGGGTGTGTGCCAGATGAAGAGTCTGTGGTAGAGCAAGCAGCAGGGGATGACCATGCTAGATGAAGGTGGATGCCGTACACAAGGCACTGGCCAAGATGCAGTGGATGACTCGTAGCTTTGAGCTATATTAAACCATAGACGCTACAGTAAATGTGATGCATGTAAACCCATAACCAGACTATGCTTATCCATGTATAGACTGACCACACTGTGCATCAGACAATGGCAACCCATGTAACAGAGTACAAAGGGCAGGGTGCACAGCTATCATTTGTGCAGGTGAGGGAGGAAGCATAAGTGTGTAGTGCCATCTACAGGGAAATGTGTGATTATTGTAGAAACTGAAAATAACATTGTGCAAGAGGGTCTGAGGGGTAAGTAGAAGGGTGGGACTGTTGTAAAATGCTCTGGGAAGGGCCCATATCACTGTATGTGTGTGTCTCTGTGTGGAAATGGGGATCAAAGTGGGTTGTGTGAGATTATGTTGGAACCTAGCCTTAGCAGGTGTTATGGCAGTGTGGGCTGGTCTTACAGATAGGTCCAGGGCACTCATGGAAGATGTACAGGCATCCTGTATATAGCCCTATCCATGGGAGCTGATTCTTCTAGGAGCCTCACAGGTAGTAACAAGGCCTTAGCTGGAAGTAAATGTGCTGTGTGACTGTGATTGGTGCCCTGTACTAAATGTGGCTCTAATACAAATACTACACTCTTTGGGATGGCCTCTCCTGCCTGTATGCACCTCCTTACTAGATGTTGCTGTGGAATTGGTAGCACTGCATGACCATGACCTAGGCTTCCCACATCTATAACAGCCACTTGCACAAGAGCCAGAGGTAACTTGGTATGTGACACGTGCCTGGTGCACATCTCATGAGCAAGGGAGGGCCTAACATGTCCCTGTAGGTTATAGGACATGTCAAGTATGCCACACATACAGGACATGCACTTGTACACCTTGTCATGCATACTCTGTAATACACAGACAGTTTCCACAAAAAACATGGTTTTTCTAGCCTGAATCTCTACTGTGGACCTGCACATTTGCTGGATTATAGACATTGGTGAAGGCACTTCTGGGGGTTGGTGGGATGGGAGTACAGTGTAGACAGTCACCCCTAGGGCCTTCAAAGCTTACTTATTTATTGTCTTTTGTTTTCCAGGAAAGTCAGACTGGGCACAAGTCACATTTTCAGCAAAGGCATGGGGAGAAAAGCTCCACATAAAGTACATGTTTACAGTGAACAACATATAGCTGTTATTAGTGGCGTTTTTGTAGTTTCATAGTTTACCAGTTACTAGAGTTCTTTCTGTGTTAAGTATTTCTGAGAATAGTTGGCCGTTGGCCTTATCGTTCTCTTTGGTATCCTGTGTGCCAGTTTTTTTTTTTCACTGGGGTTGTTTTATATATTTATATATCCCTAGTTTCAGATATTGTTGATATTAGTTGTTGTAGGCACCTTTGCGCGTAGTTTAGACTGTGTGCGCATTTGTTCAAAATTAGATATGTTTTCTCTCAGTGTACTTAGATTAAAATAAATAGTTTTGCTAGTGGTGCTCCGCTTATTGGATCTGCAGTTAGAACGGGGTTTTTGACCTTCGTTCTCTTGATTTGAATTATTAGAGATTGTTTTTCTTCTCTGGTGTATGTGTGAGACTGTTATATTGTCTTTCTGATTCTTTCCTTTCTAGGTCCGTTTTAGTTAGAGGACCTAGGTTTTTTTCCCTTCTTCCTTTACTAGAGCTAGGCCCATTTAAGTAAGAGGACCTAGTCCTCCCACTTTCCCTTTCTTCTCTGTGTGTCTGATAGGCAATCTTCTGTGAGATGTCTAAGGAGGTCAAGGATCATAAGCCATCTTGCTTTAAAAAGTGTGTGAAATGTCCACAGAAGATGTATATAATGGATGGCCACAGTAACTGCATATACTGTCTTGGGGCCATCCACTTACCTGAAACATGCCTATTTTGTCACTCATTTAGTGCCAGGGTATTGCAGGAGAGAAAGAATAAACGTGTATTAAAAGGTCTCCTTAGGCCCTCTTTTGAGGAAGATCTGGCTAGCTCTTCCTCCTCTGCTAAGTCTCATGGATCTAAAAAGGAGAAATCTAAATCTTCTAAGAGGCCCTCCCCAGTGCCGGCTGGTGCATCGGCGCCGCCTCTCAAAATTTCTAAATCTGACAAACCTGCTGCTTCCTCAGCTCCACTGAGTTCGGAGCTGATCGAGTGTACTACTATTACTGTTGCTACAGTGTTGGCACTAGGTAGTTCTGAGCCGACCACTGATAGTAGACATCGGAGCCGGTCTACGGATCCCTTACCAGTCTCCCCTACATTAAGATTGCCCATATTACAGAGATCCCGTTCTCCCACACTGTCTTCCAGATCTCCCAGGAGCTTATCAGAAGAAGCTGTGGAGAGAGTAGTGCTGAGACTCTTGAAGTCATCTGCCGTACCTAAAATGTTGTTGGCTCTGACCCAGTCGGTTCCAGGGCCACTTGAGTCCATTACCCCTTCTGTGATTCCTCCTCCGAGCCATGCTGGACTTTTGGAGATGGAGTGTTCGGTACCGCTGGTGGAACCCCCGGTTCCAGCTCCCCCTGAGGTTGTTTTGGAGCAGAGTTCCGCTCTGACACACGCGGTGCCATCCATGGTGTCTAGGAGCCAAAGCTCCCCAGTCAGAGGTCTTCAGAGCCAGAGAGGTTGGCAATCGAGATGATGAGGAGTGTGGTGTCCTTATCAGCTCCTACCAGGGGTACCGACACTCTTCCCCCTCCCCTATGGCACCTACTTCCGTCTCAGCACTTACTCCCTCTCTGGACAGTAGAGACACGCAGCCTCAGGAGCCACTGGCTGGTGGCCGCTATTCTTCCGAGACCTCCCCAGAATATCCTTCCGAGGAGCCCCCACAGAAGAAGACATGCAGGAGGAAGCATGGAGACTCCCAGGTGAGTCTCTTACCTCGCACACCGACCTCAAGGAGTCAGAAGGGTCCCCCAAGTTGTCCTCTAATGATGTCTCCTTTGTAGACATCCTGGAAATCCTTAAGCAGAGGTGCAACTGGCCCACTTTCACCCGTTCTGATGAGGAGTCAGTGTACCTGAAGGCTTTCGGGTCTCAACCTTCAGCCTCTTGGGTGTCTCCACCCTTCGATGAACTGTTAGAGCTCGTTACTCAGAAGGTGTGGGATACTCCTGTTGCCGTGGAGCCAGTCCCCAGGAGACCAAATAAATTTCTATCAGCTCCCAAGGAGAAGGAATTTTTGTCAAAGGGTGTTCTCGTAGATGCCATGGTGGTGGCAGCGGCCACTAAGAAGGAGCTAGTGGAGACTTCTTCTGTCCATCCACCGAATAAAGAATCTCAAATGATGGACAGATAGGGAAGCGTATCTTTTCGTCAGCAGCATTTACTTTTAGATCACTGAACTACCTTACACACTTCATAAGGCTTCAGAGAGATCTCCTTAAGGAGTTAGGAGACACTCTACAAGGTACATCCACTGAGGGAGTCCCTGAGTAGGTGTCTGTCCAGTTGTCCACCTTGAATTCTATTGTCAACTCGTCCATGAGGCTCATCTCTTATGCAGCCGATGGAGGAAGCAGAGCAGCGGGTTGAGGAATTTCCCTAAGGCAGCATTCCTGGATGCGCTTGTGTAATTTTGCGGAACCGTTCAAGTCTACCTTTACCAATGCCCCCTTTGACTGTTCTTCATTGTTTGGACCTAAGGTAAAGGACACACTCACCGGGTGTGAGCAAGAAGGGAAAACGCTCTCTCTGCCGTGGGAGTACGTTTTACCGTCCCCTCTAGACCATATCCCAAGGATCAGAGAGGTGGTAAAATGTGGTTCAAGAAGTCCCAGAGGTTTTTCCAGGATGCACAAGGTGACTCCTCCTTCATAGGCAGAGGAGAAGGAGGAAATGGTAGATGTCGCCGTAGAGGCAGAGGCGGACCACAAAACCAGGGAAGCCGTGATTCATTTTGGGGCCAGTCCTACCAGCGCTCCTGATGTGGGGCCCAACTGTGCATGTTCTTCGTGTTTCACTGTTGCAGTCATCACATATGGGTTATCCGGCTCCCAGTAGCCCTCAGTCAGCCCGAATACCAGAGTGCTTGGTATATGACGTCAGCTGCAGCTGGTTGTAAAATTTATGTCAGAACATCAGGTATAAAGGAAGGCAGTCAACACCATTTCCTTTGTCTTTCTTGCCACGGAGCCCGAAGCAGATGCAGTTTGCACTGGTGACAGTCGCCGTTTACCTTTGTTTTGCTTTCCGACTACCAAGTTGAAGACTCCTTCAGATAAGTACCCCGTTGGAGATCCTCTTTTCTTGCTTTAACGAATGTCAGATAAAGTTAACTGTCTTGCCTGTGGAAAACAGATTCTGCACCGTGATTTCCATTCCTATTGTATAACTTGTTTGGGCCTTGAGCACGACATCTATAACTGTGATCTCTGTGCTTCCTTTAACCCATGTACCATATGCCGTACAGCTAAGATTTTGTATAAGCATTTCTTTGTCTGACCTGAATTCGTCGGTATGGCATCTTCTGGTCTCCCAACTTCGGATGTACCTAGGAAACGAAAGACAAAGACCGCAACAGGCCTAGGGTTAAATCTGCTGATGACGCACCGGCGAAATTGGTCGTCAGAACAGCGGTAGTCAGTGAGGCACTTTTGCAGCCCCTGCAGTCTGCAGATTTTCAGCCGCAAGCCTCTGCCGAGACCTTTATGGAGTGCTGCATGCCACAGGCTGCTATTTCGTCTTCAGACCCTCTGCCTGTCACTGCTTCAGATGGGTCCTGAGCCACTTTGCAGGCACCGGCTTCTGACGCCTTTTCTTTTCGACATGAGACCAGAACCAGACCGACTACCTTAGTTCAGACTTCTGCAGTTGCTAGGCCTCCCAAGTCCCTCTGGATTGCTAGTAAACCTTCCAGCTGGAAACCTACTCACAAGCTGGCGTCGGCCTCCCCTCCTGTGCCTTAGTCCCAGTTGGTAAAGATGACTGGTGATCTTCTTTCCCTGATTAGGGGCCCTCATCTCCCCCCCCCCTTCAAAGAGGACTAGGGAATTATCTCCTGATGTTTTGTCTGTCTCAGATTCTGAGATTTCCAGTATGTCTGCTGGTTAAGAAAGACATTCTCAACTTTTTTCTGGCTTTGAGGATTCTGATGCTGAGGACTCTATCCCTTCTTCCTTCCCTCCAGAAGATTTTTCCTTTGGGGATACTTTGAATACCTTTAATGAGCATTTTAAATGAGAATGTCAGAATTTTTCATAGTCTAGGAAAAGAATCAGGGAATTTTTGGATTTGCTTCAGCATAAGCCTCTGGCTATACCTCCAGTTTTGGAAGCTGTGGATGATGTTTTCATGGAAAATTCTTTAACTCTTAATTCTGTTCCTCCTGCCCCCAGAAAATCAGATAGACATTACAGGGTTCCTGAATCTCATCAATTCCTTTTTTAAAAACCCTACTGCTGATCGAGAAATTATTTCTCAAGGCCCCAAGGATGTTCATCGTGCATACAGCTGCAGTTATAACAGATGGGTTTTCCTGCCGTCAGGCGGGTCCTCGGTCGGCCGAATTCCAAAGTCTAAGTCTGGCGTCGGTTGTCGTCACTTCCTCCCTGACGTCAGTGCGACAGGAGTATAAAAGATCCAGCTGACGCCATTTTCTTCAGTCTTTCTTGCCGCGCGGTGCCCGAAGCAGAAGCAGTTCGCAAGTGCCGGTCGGCCAGCTCCTGAGATTACGAATATTTTTCTACCGAAGTCTTCTTGAAAGCTAAGTACCCCGTTGAGGAAACTTTTCTTGCCTCAGACTGATGTCAGACAAAGTTAATAATTGCATTTCTTGTGGGAAGCAAATACCGCATAAGGATTTCCATTCCCTCTGCATTCCTTGCTTAGGCCCAGACCACGACGTCTCGGCCTGTCGTTTTTGTGCTACATTCAACAGACGCACTATTAAGCGTCGGGCAGAGTTCACCCAACACTAATTTGGCAAAAAATTTAATTACATTATGTCGTCGGATACTCCGACTCCAGTTTTGAGTAAAAGACGCAAAGATAAGGACCGACATTCGAGGTCCGCGACTTCCACCGACACCACGCCAAAGCCGACTACAGGTGGTCCGGTTCTCAGTGAGGAACCTACACAGCCCCTGACTACGGACGACACTTCATTGGCGGTGACTTCTGTGCCCGAGGTCGCAGGCTCTTCGGCCCACACACCGACTACAGATACCAAAGCAACTATTGGCGGTGAAACTCAGAGTTTAGATAGACCTGCCACCTCTCAAGGTGTCTTCAGGCCTTCCTCTTCTTTTTCCATCAAGGCTTTCACTAAGTCTAAATCAGCCATGCATACTAAAAGACAGGCTCCTCAAGGCCCCATGCCTAAAAAGCAGATGCTCAAAATGGCTGAGCATTTGATTACTCTTATTAGGGGTTCTCAACCCCCCCCCCCCCGGACAGAAGACCCAGAGTGGAGGAAGAATCCCCCTCCTCGGACCAGGCCAACATTATTTCAGAACATTCTGAAGACCAGGAACATTCTTACTCCCCTTTTGAAGATTCTGATGCAGAGGAGTCCATTCCCTCTGTCTCCCCCCCCCTGAGGATTACTCTTTTGGGGAAACCTTACATACCTTGAGGGTACACTTCCACTGGGAAGGCCAAGAGCACTCAGACTCCAAGAAAAGGCTTAGGGATTTCCTCTTGCTCCCTCAGCACAGGCCTCTGGCTATACCTCCTGTCTTAGACATTCTAGATGACATGTATTCGGAGGCCTGCCTTAACCCCGATTCTTTACCTCCAGCTAAGCCTGACAGGTATTACCGGGTTCCTGACTCACACCAATTCCTATAGAAAAGCCATGCGGCTGACCCAGAAACTATATCACAGGGTCCCAAGGGAATTAAGACCTCCACTGCTAAAAATCCATTATCTTCAGAGAGAGATTCCAGAGCTTTAGAGAGGTGGGGGAAAAAGGTTTACACCTCAGCCACCTTAACCATGAGGGCATTAAACTGTCAGTTCCATATGTTAAAGTACCAACAATTTCTGTTATCACAGTTGAGAAACAAAATGTCACAACCTGAACAACCAGACTTGAAGAAGTTACAGGATTTGATACATAGTGCAGAACAAGTGGGTAAGCATACCTTGCAATGTGGTTTTGATGCTTTAGAGGCCTCATGTAGAGCTGCTGTTACAGGATCAGTCATACGTAGACATGCCTGGCTCAAAGAGCAAACCTTACCAGATCATGTCAAAGCTAAATTACTAGATGCTCCTCTGCAAAAAGATGTATTATTTGGTGTTAAAGCTGAGGAGGTATTAAAGAAAATGGAGGAAAAGGCAAAATCAATGCAAACAGTAAAAGATTTCCTACAGGTACAACCTCCACGTTTCAGTAGAAATTGGCCTCCCAAAAATTGGTCCTTTCCAGCCACGGACAGACCCCAAAGAGGTAGATACAGGCACCCGAGGGGCAGAGGGCAATCTCAAGGATCATTTAGAGGCAGACAATGGCAAGCACCCACTCAAAGAGGTGGTGAGGATAGTTCACAGCCATTCAGAAAGCAGAACCAATGACTTTCTCCTTTGCATGCCAAGCAAGGCACAAATGGCAGCACCTTTAGGCGGAAAACTGGCATTATTTTCGAAAAATTGGCATATTGTCACAAAAGACAAATGGATCCTGGACATTATAGACAGAGGCTACAGATTTCACTTTCACACCCTTCCAAAAAATGAGAGGCATGCCAAACCTGCCACACAATCAAAGGGCAGAGGCACAAAAACAAATTTCAGATCTCATGGACATGAAAGCTATTCAAGAGGTACCTGTACAAGAACAGGGTCAAGGTTTTTATTCCAGACTATTCCTGGTACCAAGGAAGGGAAAAGATTGGAGACCTATTTTGGACCTATCCATCCTAAATACATTTTTACTCATGCCAAAATTCAAGATGCTCACATTACAGCAGCTTCTTCCCATGCTGGGCAAGGAGTCTTGGCTGGTAACATTGGACCTCAAGGAGGCATACCTGCATGTCCCAATCAGACAAGATTGCAGAAGATACCTCAGATTTCTTGCAGGTTCAACCCGTTATCAATTCTCTGCATTGCCCTTTGGCTTATCTACTGCGCCCAGAGTGTTCACGAAATGCCTGGCATCAGTAATCGCCTACTGCAGACTTCAAGGGATACAAATATACCCATATCTGGACGACTGTCTGATCCAAGCGGACAGCAAGCACATACTTATGAAACATCTGGCATTTGTAATAATGTTGTTGAATTCTCTGGGATACACAGTCAACAAAAAGAAATCAAGGCTAATACCCTCTCAAACAATAATTTTCCTGGGTGGCAGCTTGTATACAAACACCCAGATGGCCTACCTCACGCCAGAGAAACAAGGGCAACTAACTCAATACTTCAGAAAACTGGCAACTTTCACCAGGCTGACTGCAAGGAAAATCCTGCAGGCTCTGGGATTCATGGCATCTTGCATCCTACTGATCCCATGTGCAAAGCTGCATATGAGGAAACTTCAGTGGTACCTAAAAAACCTATGGTCTCAACACAGCCACAGTTTGGAAACAATAATACCACTAATTCCATATCTTCAAAAGGAATTTCTGTGGTGGGCTCAAGCATGCCAAAGAAACACAGGTCTCCCATTCTGCAAGCCTCAAGCAAATCAAATCATCACAACAGATGCCTCAGACTACACCTGGGGGGCGCACATGACAGATCGGTGCATTCAGGGCAAATGGCCCCAAAAAGAAAAGCACCTACACATCAATCAGAAGGAAATGCTAGCAGTAATAAATGCTATTATAGCTTTCAAATACCTACTGCATCCAGGCCAGCTATTGATAAGGACGGACAACACCACAGTAATGTGGTACATAAACAAACAGGGAGGTACCCATTCATACCCCCTATGCAGGCAAGCCATGTCTCTTTGGAACATGGCTCTGGAATTACAAATCGAGCTTCAAGCACAATGCCTGCCAGGCAAGGAAAACACACTGGCAGACAACCTAAGCAGAAATATGACAGATCCACACGAATGGAAGTTGCATCCTCAAGTTTTCACAAAGATCACTCAAGCATGGGGAAGGCCAGACATAGATCTCTTTGCCTCCCACAGAAATCACCAATTGGCAAAATTCTGCTCAAGGACATTTCATCCACAGGCCTGGAAAGTGGACGCACTCTCCATCAGTTGGGCAACAATGACAGTTTATGCCTTTCCACCTCTCCCTCTGCTGCCCAAAGTTCTATAAAAAACCAGAGAGGACAGACCAAAGATGATTCTCATTGCTCCAGACTGGCCAAGACAACACTGGTACCCACTCCTGAAAAGCTTGACGCATTCCCCACCATGGATCCTGCCTCTAATGCCTCTTCTACTGGCTCAGCACAACTTCAAAACTCTTCACAGCCAGCTGAAAACGCTCAATCTAGCTGCATGGAAGATTCCTTAAATTCACAACAGGCCCTACTCTCCAAGGAGGTGCAGGATGTCATTTTGGAGGCCAGAAGACCTTCTACAAGAAAAGCCTACTCTGCAAAATGGAAACGGTTTTGTGCCTGGAATGAGAAAAAGGGTCAGAATCCTGGAATACTGAATTTACCCCAAATATTACAGTACCTAGCTGAGATGCTAAGCAATGGACTTTCATTCTCCTCCATCAAAATCCATGCCTCAGCCATTTCTGCAGAATACAACACTGATCCTCCTTTATTCTCTCATCCCCTCTTAAGACAGTTCCTCAGAGGGGCTAAGAATATAAAACCCCCAAGGAAACAACCAGTACCTGCTTGGGACCTCAATTTCATACTAGAAAACTGACCTTGCCTCCTTTTGAGCCAGCTGCTTCAACAGAACTGCAATACTTGTCTTGGAAAACAGCCTTCCTCCTGGCAATCACTTCAGCTCGCAGGGTTTCGGAACTACAAGCCCTCATGGCTGTGCAGCCTTTCATCATTTTCCATCAGGACAGAGTTACCTTACGAACCAATCCATCCTTTATGCCAAAGGTAGTATCCAGGGTAGCCTTGAATCAGGCTATCCACTTACCTACCTTTTACCCTAATCCTCAAAATAAAGGGGAAAGACTACTACATTCCTTGGACATTCACAGACAGCTGCGTTATTATTTGGACAGAACAAAGCCTTTCAGAAAATCAGAGCAACTCTTTGTGTCCTATGCTGCAGGAGCTTAAGGGAAGCCTATTTCCAAACAGAAAATCTCAAAGTGGATAGCCCACTGCATACGCTTTTGTTACTCTTTTCATGGTAAATCTGTACCTGCAGGCATCAGATCTCACTCCACAAGGACCACAGCTACCTCTGCAGCTTTCCTCAGGGGGGTTCCTACCAAAGATATTTTGGAAGTAGCCACTTGGAGTTCCGTACATACCTTCTCCAAGCACTATCATCTACCATTATACTCCAAATCTAGAGCTCTGCAGTCTTGCAGGGCATCCTGGCTTCTTCTTGTTCCACCTAGTGCCTACCACCCCTTTTTTAGCTTTGGGATTATACACATCTGTTATGACTGCAGCTGTATGCACGATGAACATAGTACAGTTTTGTACCTAGCATAAATGTAGATGTTCGAGTGCTAATACAGCTGCAGTCCAGGTTTCCCTCCCTCCTTCCCCTCTTGGGACAGGCCTAACGGCTAACACCTCCTCATACAACCTAATTGGGGTATTCTTTTATGGTGTATTTGCTTGCAACTACTGTTTTTTGATTATATTGCATTGCATTATTACATAATTTTATGTATTACCTTCCTTCTGGGGGCACCTGACATCTGGGGCAAGAAAAACTGAAGAAAATGGCGTCGGCTGGATCTTTTATACCCCTGTCGTACTGACGTTAGGGAGGAAGTGACAACAACTGACGCCGGACCTAGACTTTGGAATTCGGCCGACCGAGGACCCGCCCGATGGCAGGAAAACCCATCTGTTATGACTGCAGCTGTATTAGCACTCGAACATCTACATTTATGGTAGGTACAAAACTGTACTGTGTTAAGGCTACTATTGCTAAAAACCCTGTGCCTTCTGATAAGGAGTCTAGGGCCTTAGACAGGTGGGGTGAAAAAGTCTATACCTCTGCAACTCTTGCCATTAGATCCGTGAATTGTCTTTTTCACATGCTTAAGTATCAGTGGCATACTTTGGAGGCTATAAAGCTAAACCTGGAGATATTCCTTCCATGACGGAGAACACAGATTTACAAGACTTACTGAATTCTGCCACTTTAGTTAATAAGCATTCACTTCACTGCTTCACTGTGGATGTCCTTCAAGGATGCATCTGCAGTCCTTACAAATGGGTTGTCCTGTCGTCAGGCAGCCCTTCGGATTCCAAAGTCTGGGTCTGGCCTCGGCTGGTGTCGCACTTCACCCGACGTCATAGCTGCAGTTCTTCGGGTATAAAGGCATCAGCCGACGCCATTTTCCTCAGTCTTTCTTGCCGTGGCACCAAGCAGAAGCTGTTCGCAAGTGCCGTCGGTCAGATCTGGAGATTACTACTACCGAATACTACAAGACTTCTAAATTGGGGACTCTTTCTTGCCTCAGCCGATGTCAGAAAAAGTGAATAATGTTTAACTTGTGGGAAACAAATACCTCATAAAGATTTCCACTCTTACTGCTTACCTTGTTTAGGCCCAGACCACGACGTAGCAGCTTGTTTAGCCTGTGCTTCTTTCAACCAACGCTAGACGCCAGTCGGAGTTTGCTGAACAGTTTTTCGCTCAGATTTTCAAAATGCCGCCGGATCCTCCGACTACTCAAATTGTTAAGAAAAGAAAGGACCGACACTCGCGGTCCGCAGTTTCGGCGAAACCACGGTTAAGCAAACCGAGCAAACGGTTCAATCTTCAGCGAATCCATGACTACTACCGAGGCCCCTCTACCCTAGTTGAATCGGCCTCTGAAGTTTTACCTACTTCTGTGGTTTCACAAGACTTATCGGACACCATCCCTTTGGATGTTTCTACCCCAGGTGCTGCTAGGCCTCCTGCAGCCATGTCTATAAAGGCCTTTGCCAGGGCTAAAGCAGCCAAAACTTCTAAGTCTGTGCCTGTTAAGCCCTCTCACAGGCCCAGTTCCAGTTCCCAGATGCTTACTCTGGCAGAGGATCTCATCTCTTTAATAAGGGGATCCCAATCTCACCCAGACAGGGCCTCTCAACCTCCAGAAAAGAGACCTAGAGCAGAGCCCCTGAGCCAGTGTCCTCAGATGACTCTTCTGATGATACAGACAATACAGACCATCCAGAGGCTCCTTTTCTACTTATGAAGATTCAGATGCTGAAGAATCAATTCCTTCTGCTTCTCCACCAGAGGAATTTTCTTTGGGGAAACTTTACATGCCATGAGAGCAATTCCAATGGCAGGGGCAAGATTTCTCAGATTCAAGGAAAAGGCTTAGGACCTTTTTACACTTACCGCAACATAGGCCTTTAGCTATACCTCCAGTTCTTCCTGTTGTGGATGATGCATTCAATGATGCTTGCACTGCTCCTGATACTTTACCTCCAGCCCCTGCTAAGCCCGATAGGTTCTACAGGGTCCCGGACACTCATCACCATTTATACAAGGCTCCTTTCGCAGATTCTGAGACTATCTCCCAGGGGCCTAAGGCAGTAGCTTCGACCTCAGCTAAAAACCCATACCAAGAGTTTATGCTTGATCAGTTAACTAAGAAACTGTCCTCGGATGATTCTTTAGATAAGAAATATGTTCTAGAAATGGTGAATAACATTCAGCAGGTTAGTAACCATTCCTTAAAATGTGGCTATGATGCACTGGAGGCTTCATTTAGATCAGCCATGACTGGCACAGTTATAAGAAGGCATGCATGGTTGAAAGAGCAGGTCTTGCCGGATCATGTTAAAGCAAAGCTATTAGATGCTTCTATGGATAAGGTCAGTTTATTTGGTTCTCCTGCCCAACAGGTACTGAAGAAAATGGAAGAGAAGGCAAAATCTGTACAAACAGTAAAAGATTTCTTACAGGTTCAGCCTCCAAGGTTTAGCAGGAACTGGCCTTCCAAAAATTGGTCCTTTCCAGACTCCTCTAAAACTCAGAGAGGCAGGAATAGGCATTCAAGAGGCAGAAATCAATCCAGAGGAGGTGCCTACAGGGGACGCCAGTGGCAAGGTAACAACCAACGAGGCACAGACACAACCACTACCACTGCAACAGGACAATCACACTGACTTGGCTTTGACACCGCCTACCAGGGAACAAATAGCAGCACCCTTAGGTGGAAAGTTAGCACTATTTTCAAAGAACTGGCACTATATCACAAGAGACAAGTGGATTTTGCAAACTATAGACCAAAGCTACAGGTTTCATTTCCACACTTTACCCGGAAAAAGAGGAATGCCAAACCTACCACCAAATCAAAAGACAGAAGCTCTAAAACAAATAGCTCAATTAGCAAGGATGAGAGCTGTGGAAAGGGTACCACCTATGGAACAAGGCAAGGGATTTTACTCCAGACTCTTCCTGGTACCAAGAAAAGAAAAAAATTGGAGGCCTATTCTCGACCTGTCCGCTTTAAACACATTCATCATCGTTCCAAAATTCAAAATGCTGACCCTACAGCAACTTCTTCCCATGCTGGGCAAGGAGTATTGGCTGGTAACTCTAGATCTCAAGGAGGCATACCTGCACGCCCCCATACGACCACATTGCAGAAGATACCTCAGATTTCTTGCAGGATCAGAGCATTATCAATTCTCAGCATTGCCCTTTGGCTTATCTACTCCAGAGTGTTCACGAAATGCCTGGCATCAGTAATCGCCACTGCAGGCTTCAGGGAATCCAAATTTATCCATACCTGGACGACTGCCTGATACAAGCGGACAACAAAACAAGCTAACAGAAGACTTACAAAGAGTCATTTGCTTACTACAGGCCCTGGGATACACAGTCAATATAAAAAAGTCAAGACTGATACCATCCCAAACAATAACCTTCTTAGGTGCAGAAATGGACACAGTAAAACAGATGGCATTCCTAACTGCAGAAAAACAAGAACAACTTCCTCTCTACTTTTTGGCATTAACAAAGCAGAACAAACTAACAGCAAGGAAAGTACTGCAGGCCTTGGGCTTCATGGTATCCTGCATAATCCTGGTCCCCCATGCCAGACTGCATATGAGAAAGCTACAGTGGTACCTAAAGAATTTATGGTCTCAACACAGGCACAGCTTAGAAACCGAAATACCACTAATTCCATGCCTGAAACAAGAGTTCCTATGGTGGGCTCAGGCATGCCAGTCAAACCCAGGTTTGCCCTTCCACAGCATTCAACCAAGCCAAACCATCACAACGGACGCCTCAGACCTCGGTTGGGGGGCCCACATGCTGGACAAGTGCATACAAGGTTTATGGACTCCAGAGCAGCTGCACCTGCACATAAATCAAAAAGAAATGCTGGCAGTACAACTAGCAATCCAGAATTTCAGACCATTCCTCCAAGAAGGCCAGTTGATGATAAGGACAGACAACACCACAGTCATGTGGTACATCAACAAACAGGAGGCACTCATTCATACCTCTATGCCGAATGGCCCTGGACCTATGGAATATGGCTCTGAGTTACAACATTCAGTTACAAGCAATTTTTGTACCGGAAAAGAAAACATCCTCGCAGACATATTAAGCAGAACTACCTCGAGTGCTCACGAATGGATGCTACACCCGGACATCTTCAAGGCCATCACAAAGAAATGGGGACTGCCACAAATAGACCTATTCGCATCCCCACTCAATCACCAGCTCAAGAAATTCTGCACAAGGACATACCACCCACTTGCTTGGAAGGTGGACTCTATCCTTCAGTTGGAAAGGCCTGACAGCATATGCATTCCCACCTCTTCCTTTGATGCACAAGGTGCTATTGAAAATCAAAGAGGAACGTCCAAGGATAATTCTGATAGCTCCAGACTGGCCAAGACAACATTGGTACCCATTACTAAGGAGCATGTCTCGGGGGAGAATGTGGACACTGCCCCTGATTCCCTGATGTTAACTCAGAGCAACTACAACATCCTGCATCCAAACCTGAAAACTCTGCAACTGACTGCCTGGAACATTACATAAGAGCAACTAACCCAGATTTATCCCAAAGGGTTAAAGACATTATCCTTGAGGCCCGCAGACCCTCAACAAGAAGGAACTATGCAGGAAAGTGGAAAAGGTTTCTCATTTGAGTACCGACAGGGGCAAAGATGTGTCAAAGGTAGACATTGCCAACATCCTGGAGTATTTGGCAGAGCTTTTCCATACAGGCCTGTCCTATTCCTCCATCAAAATACATGCATCAGCTATTTTGCAGAATACAGCTTGATCCACCTGTCTTTTCAAGATCCTCTACTCAGGCAGTTTCTGAGAGGAATTAAGAATGTAAAACCTCCTAGGAAACCACCATTACCAGCATGGGACTTGAACTTTGTACTAGAAAAATTGACACTTCCCCTTCGAACCAGCAGCAACAGCAGATCTTCAACACCTATCCTGGAAAACCGCTTTCCTGCTGGCAATTACCTCAGCAAGAAGGGTTTGAACTACAGGCTTTAATGGCAGTACAACCCTTCCTAATCTTCCATCAAGATAGAGTGTCCATGAGAACTAATCCTACATTTATGCCTAAGGTGGTATCCAGAGTGTCTTTAAACCAGGCAATCCACCTACCTACCTTCTTTCCCAATCCACAGAACAGGGGGGAAAGACTGCTGCATACCTTGGATGTACATAGACAGTTACGCTACTACCTGGACAGAACCAAGGGCAATAGAAAATCTGACCAGCTTCTGGTAGCATATGCAACAGGAAGGGAAGGAAAAGCAATTTCCAAACAGACAATCTCCAAGTGGATAGGAAATTGCATTAGATTCTGTTACTCCTACCATGGGAAGCAAATTCCACAGAACATAAGGCCTCATTCTACAAGGGCTACAGCCACTACCACAGCTTTCTTACGAGGAGTGGCTACCAAGGACATTATAGAGGCTGCTACTTGGACCTCCGTGCATACATTTGCCAAGCATTATAACTTACCATTATACTCTAGATCCCGAGCAGGGTTTGCCACTGCTGTTTTGCAAGGGATCCTAACTACACCATAATTTCTTCTTCCTCCTCCCGTAGTTTGGCTATGGTATTCTACCCATTTGTAAGGACTGCAGATGCATCCTTGAAGGACATAGTACAGTTTTGTACCTACCATAAATGTAGATGTCCGAACAGGATAGCATCTGCAGTCAGGATTACCCACCCTCCTTCCCTCTGTGGTACTCCTAGGGTATTTGCCCACCTAATAGCTAGCTGGGGATCTCTTATGGTGTATTTGTTTGTATATATGTACATACATGATTATTTTTGTGTTTGCCTTCTACTATTTGGAAACATTGGCATTTATCCAAAAATTTAGCTATCCAAGAGGGCAACTGGCATCTGGGGCAAGAAACACTGAGGAAAATGGCGTCGGCTGATGCCTTTATACCCGAAGAACTGCAGCTATGACGTCGGGTGAAGTGCGACACCAGCCGAGGCCAGACCCAGACTTTGGAACCGCTGATCAAGGGCTGCCTGACGACAGGACAACCCATTTGTAAGGACTGCAGATGCTATCCTGTTCGGACATCTACATTTATGGTAGGTACAAAACTGTACTTTTTGACACTTTGGAGGCTTCCTGCAGAGCAGCAGCCACTGGTTCTGTAATTAGAAGGCATGCTTGGCTCAGGGAGCAGCCTCTTTTTGAACCTGTTAAGTCTAAATTGCTGGATGCTCCTTTGCACAAGGACAATCATTTTGGTAATAAGACTGAGGAGGTACTGAAGAAGTTGGAGGATAAGCAAAATCTATGCAAGCTGTAAAAGATTTCCTTCAGGTTCAGCCTCCTCGGTTTAGTAGGCATTATCCTTCCAAGAATTGGTCTTTCCCTGATCCTGGCAAGCAGGGTCGCTCTAAGCCTAGGGGTTTCAGATCTTCCAGAGAGCAGCCTTCTGCCCCTCACAGGGCTAAGCAATGGCATTCTTCTTCTTCTAAATCGGGGAGTTCTAAGCCAGCTCCCCAAAGCAAATATTCTCAATGACTCCAGCCTTCTTGTGCCTACCTCTGCGGGCCTTGAGTTTCCTTTCGGGGAAGAGTAGCCAGGTTCACAGAGGTATGGTCTACCATCACAGACGACAAATGGGTGCTCAATATAGTAAACCAAGGTTACAAGTTTTACTTTCACACCTTCCCTATTTTACAAGGTTACCCAGACATACCCAGAACTCTCAGAGCAGAGGTAGAAACTCAATTTCTTCTTTACTGACTATAGGGGCTATATTCCCAGTTCCTGCAAATCAAGCAGGCCTAGGTTTTTATTCAAGACTTTTTCTGGTACCCAAAAAAGGGGGCACCTGGCACCCTATTCTGGATCTGTCTATTCTAAACACTTTTCTGGTGATTCCCAAATTCAAGATGCTCACCCTTCAACAGTTACTACCAATGCTGGGCAAGGATTCATGGCTGGTAACTTTGGATCTAAAGGAGGCTTATCTGCACATCCCAATAAGGGAGAGTTGCAGGCAGTTCCTTCGCTCAGGGCTGGGAAGCAATACATTCAATTCTCAGCATTGCCCTTTGGCCTGTCCACTACTCCCAGAGTTTTTGCTAAGTGCCTGGCTCCAGCCATTGCTTTTTGCAGGCAGAGAAACAGTCAAATGTATCCTTACCTGGATGACTGTCTCATTCAAGCAAACTCCCCAGAACAACTAGAAAAGGATTTGGATTTTGTGAAGAACACACTCACCTCTTTGGGTTTCACTCTCAATGAAAAGAAGTCAAAGTTGGTTCCTACAAGGGAGATTGTTTTCCTGGGAGCGAATCTGAATACAGCCACCCAGATGGTATTCCTCCCTCAGTAGAAGCAAGATCTTTCGGCTTACTTCATGAACTTGCCAAGCATGACCCAGCTCTCTACAAGCACTGGGGTTCATGGCTTCATGTATCCTGATGATCCCATATGCAAGGCTGCATATGAGAAAACTTCAGTGGTACCTCAAGAATCTTTGGTGTCAACACACACAGGACTTAGACTTGATTCTTCCCCTGATTCCCTGTCTACAAATGGAGTTCCTCTGGTGGGCGACAGCGTGTTCTCAGAACAAGGGTCTGCCTTTCTGCCCACCGCCTGCCAGCCAGAATCTCACCACAGATGCCTCAGATGTTGCATGGGGGGCTCATCTGGAAGTCAGGGGCATACAGGGGACTTGGAGCAACCAGCAAATTCATCTGCACATAAACTTAAAAGAATTGATGGGAGTGCAGCAGGCCTTGCTGGCTTTCAGGGACCTACTCTACCCTGGTACTCTGCTGATCAGGACAGACAATACCACAGTCATGTGGTGCATCAACAAGCAAGGGGGGACTCACTCTTACCCCTTGTACAGACAAAGCATAAGACTATGGTCCATAGCAGCATCCATGGGCTTACATCTAATAGCCCAGTATCTGCCAGGGAGGCTAAACTCATTGGCACATCATTTGAGCAGACATGTTCTGGATCCTCATGAGTGGTAACTGAACAAGGACATTTTCCATCGCAGCACTCATCATTGGGGCACCCCACAAGTGGATCTTGTCTCCTCTCACACCAGTCATCTCCTTCCAACCTTCTGCACCAGGGAGTTTCGCAACAAAGCTTGGAGGGTGGACGTGTTGTCCTTCCCATGGACACATCTCTCTGTTTATGCATTCCATCCTCTGCCTCTTCTTCCCAGAGTGCTGCTAAAGATAAGGGACAAAAAAACAAAGGCTATTCTGATAGCTCCAGATTGGCCCAGGCAGCATTGGTGTCCCCTCCTTCACAGCCTTTCACAGGCTCAGCCTTGGCATCTTCCCCAGTACCAGATCTGTTGGTTCAGGAAGGGGGAAAGTTCCTTCATCCTCCTCTTCAAACTCTGCATTTAACTGCCTGGCTAATACTTCAAATCTTTCCCAACAGGTGGCTGAAGTTCTTCATGAGGCCAGGAGGCCTAGCACCAAAAACTCCTATGCAGATAAATGGAAGATATTTTGCTCTTGGATGCTGGCTAAAGGAGAAGACTCTTATCAGCCTTCTCTTTCCCTCATTCTTGACTATCTAGCAGGACTGCTTAATGGTGGACTTTCCTTTTCTTCAATCAAAATTCACGCTTCAGCAATTTCGGCTCATTGTTCTTTTGAACAGCCCATTTTTTCTCACTCCTTGATGAAACAGTTCCTGAGGGGAGCTAGTAATCTTAGTCCTCCCAGAACAGCTCTTACTCCACCTTGGGATCTTAATTTTGTCCTGGAAAAACTTACTCTGCCTCCCATTGAACCAGCTGCCTCTGCAGATTTGAAGTTTCTATCCTGGAAGACTGCTTTCCTTTTAGCTATTACTTCAGCTAGAAGGGTATCTGAGCTGCAAGCCCTAATGGCAGTAGAACCTTTCATTATTTTTCATTCCGATCGAGTTTCTCTGAGAACTAATCTCTCCTTCATGCCTAAGGTACTTTCCACTTTAACGCTTAACCAGTCTATTCACCTGCCTACATTTTTCAACAGTCCCCAAAATAAAGGGTAAAGGATTCTGTACTCTCTTGATGTGCATAGACAGCTGAGATTTTACTTAGGCAGGTCTAAATCCATTCGAAAATCTGAACAGTTGTTGGTTAGTTTTGCTCCTGGGGCTCAGGGTAAAGCTATTTCAAAACAAACCATCTCCAAATGGATTGCTCATTGTATTCACTTTTGTTGCCTACAGCATGGGAAGGTTCCCCCTCAGGGTATTAGGACCCATTCTACTAGGGCAGCCTCTACCCCTGCAGCCTTTCTGAGAGGTGTACCTACTAAGGACATTCTAGAAGCAGCTACTTGGTCTTCTGTCCATACTTTCACAAAGTATTACAATCTACCTTTGTTTTCTAAATCCAGGGCCGGTTTTGCCTCTGCAGATGTTCTTCATTCCACATTGCTGCAGTCCTAACTATTGGGTAGTCCGCTGTCCAGTCGGCCCGAATACCAAAGTATATGGCTGACGTCGGTCAGGGCGCATTAGACTGACGTCAGTACGTCAGGGTACTAATGCGCATGACCGACGCCATATCCTCAGTCTTTTTTGCCGCATGGTCCGATGCAGAAGCAATTTTGCGAGTGCAGGTTGGCGTTCTGAAAGTTTCTGAAGTCAGAGTTTCAGACCGAATCAAAGTTGGCTAAGTACCCGTTGGGGAATATTTTGGTTTTTTCTTGCCTCAGTATTTAACCGGATGTCAGAAAAGTGAATAACTGTATTTCTTGTGGGAAACAGATACCTCATAGGGATTACCATACTTTGTGTATACCTTGTTTAGGGCCTGAGCACGACGTTGTTGGATGCCGCTCTTGTGCTAGATTTAACAAACGCACTATTAAGAGAAGGTTAGACTGTGCCAGGTTAGTGTTTGGGAAGCGTTGTAATTATAAAATGCCGCCGGATGCTCCGGCGCTTCGCAAAAGCAAGATAAAGCAGCAAAGCCTAGGGTGGAGGAACCGACAGTCCCAGACGGCGGTTCTTTGGAAGGCTCAGTGGAGCCGGAGGTTTTGCCAGGTGTCTCTTTGGAGTCTCAGGGAGAGACTTTACTGTTACAAGATGTATCCTCTCAGGAAGTAGGCCAGGCTGAGGGGCTTCTCAGGTGGCTGTTCTTCCCTCACTTCCTAAGGTGGTTAGAGCCTCCCTTCAGTTTCCAAGGCTTCTTTGAGGGGCAGGCCAAGTTTAGCTTCTGTGGGGGTTTCTCCTAGTGCTTCAGGATCTTTGCCTAAGAAACATATGCTTAAAATGGCAGAGGATTTGATTACTATGATTAGGGTTCTATGCCCCTCCTGATAAGAGGCCTAGGGTGGAACCTGAGTTTGAGAGTTTTGAGCAATGCTCGGCGGCTTCGGAGTCTTCGGCTGAAGACTTGCAGGAGTACCCTCCTTATTCTGATTCTGATGTGGATGATTCTACTCCTTCTGCTTCTCCTCCTGAGGATTTTTCATTTTCAGAGACTCTGCATTCCATGAGGGAGCATTTTAAATGGGAAGGTCAAGATTTCTCTGATTCCAGGAAAAGGCTTAGGGAATTCTTGTTTGTACCCCAGCATAGGCCTTTAGCTATACCTCCTGTTTTGAATGTGGTGGAAGATGTGTTTGCAGAGGCTTCCCTGAATCCTGATTCTTTGCCTCCTGCCCCAGTTAAACCGGATAGGTATTATAGGGTGCCTGAAGCTCATAAGTATCTTTTAAGAGTCCTAGGGCAGACCCAGAAACTGTCTCTCAGGGGCCTAAAGGTGTGAAGGCCTCAGTTGTTAAAAATCCTGTCCCTCCTGATAAAGAGGCAAGGGTTTGGATAGATGGGGAAAGAAAGTGTATACTTCTTCCACTTTAGCCATGAGGGCGTTGAATTGTCAGTTTCACATGTTAAAATATCAGAATTATCTTCTTTCACAGTTGAAATCTAAGGTGGATGCTCTGGCTGAAGGTATTGAGTGTAAAGAGTTGCAGGATTTAGTTCATGTGTCTGAACAGGTGGGTAAACATTCCTTGCAGTGTGGTTTTGATGCTGTGCAGGCCTCCTCCAGGGTGGCTGCCACTGGTTCTGTTCTTCGTAGGCACGCCTGGCTGAGAGATCAGAATTTAGCTGAGCATGTTAAGACAAGGATTTTGGATGCTCCTTTACAGTCTGATGTGTTGTTTGGTTCGCCTGTGGAAGCAGTTTTGAAGAAAATGGAGGACAAGGCTAAGTCTATGCAAACTGTTAAAGATTTTTGCAGGTGCAGCCTCCAAGTTTAGTAGAAATTGGCCTACTAAGGGATGGACTTATCCTGCTTATGATTCCCAGTCTAGGGGTAGGTCTAGACGTGGTAGGGGCAGAGCTCAGGGTTCTTTTAGGCCTAGGACAGGAGTTCCCCTGCTCAGACTTCTGGTGAGGGCAGGGGTCAGTCCTTTCGTAAGCAGACCCAATGACCTGCCTTTTCAGCTGCCAGTACGTTCTTGCCTGGCAGCACCTTTGGGAGGAAGGCTGTCTCTTTTCAAAGAAAATTGGGATTTAATTACCCAAGACAGATGGGTTCTGGATATTATTCACCACGGTTACAGGTTTTATTTCCATACCTTGCCTCCTTTCAAAGGCATGCCAGACATTCCTCCTCTTCAAGGAACAGAGGCTCACAAGCAAATTTCTCTGTTGCTCCAAATAGGGGCCATTCAGTCAGTTCCTGTGCCAGAAAGGGGCCTAGGATTTTATTCTCGCCTGTTCCTAGTACCAAAGAAGGGGAACACGTGGAGACCAATTCTGGATTTATCTATCCTCAACACTTATCTGGACATTCCCAAGTTCAAGATGTTGACGTTACAACAGCTTTTACCTCTGCTGGGCAAAGATCACTGGATGGTAACTTTAGATCTCAAGGAAGCTTACCTTCATGTGCCAATAAGACTAAGTTGCAGGAAGTATCTGCTTTCGAGCTGGAAATTCTCATTATCAGTTCTCTGCATTGCCCTTTGGCTTATCTACTGCCCAGAGTATTCACAAAGGTTCTGGCTCCAGTGATAGCTTACTTCAGGCTAAAAGGAATCCAAATCTATCCTTACTTGGACGACTGCCTGATTCTGGCTCAAGAAAAAGAAGATCTTCTACAGCATCTGGAATATGTCATAGCAGTGCTAAGATGCCTAGGGTATTCTGTGAACGAAATAAAGTCCAGTCTAGTACCCTCTCAAGACATGTGCTTTCTGGGTGTGAGACTGAATACAGCGGCCCAGATGGCCTTTTTAACCCCGGACAAACAAAAGAATCTTTCCAGTTACTTCCATCATCTATCTCTTCAGTCCGGGCTGACTGCAAGGACAGTCCTTCAAGCCTTAGGGTTCATGGCATCTTGTATTCTGGTGCTTCCCAATGCCAAACTGCATATGAGGAAGCTACAATGGTATCTCAAAATCTGTGGACACAGCACTGCCAGGATTTGGACACTGTCATTCAAATAATACCTTGCATTCAAAAGGAATTTTTGTGGTGGGCTCAGGAATGTCACCTAAACAAGGGACTCTCTGTGACCCGGCCAGAGGCAAGTCAGATTCTAACGACAGATGCCTCAGATATTGCTTGGGGAGCTCATCTAAATGGAAAGTGGATACAAGACAAGTGGCCTGCCAGACTACAGCATCTACATATCAACATGAAAGAGATGTTAGCAGTTCAGTTTGCATTAATTGCTTTCAAGGAGTTACTTCTTCCAGGGCAGGTGTTGATTCTAACAGACAACACAACTGTCATGTGGTACATCAACAAACAAGGGGAACACATTCTTACCCATTGTGCAGACAAGCACTGATTTTATGGGAGACTGCTCAGTCTGCAACTAACTCTTCAGGCAAGGTTTCTGCCGGAGCACAGAACTCCTTAGCAGATGTATTAAGCAGACAAATCATGGATCCCCACGAGTGGAAACTGGATCTTCATGTATTTCAAAATTGACAGTGTCATGGGGAACTCCAGACATAGATCTGTTCGCTTCTCCACTAAACCACCAGCTGCCAAAGTTTTGCACGAAGGGATTTCATCACACAGCTTGGAAAGTGGATGCTCTTTCTTTCAGTTGGAAAAATCTTCATGTGTATGCCTTTCCACCTCTGCCTCTTCTTCCAAAGGTGCTTCTAAAGGTCAGACAAGACAAGCCAAGGATGATTTTAATAGCTCCAGATTGGCCTCGGCAGCACTGGTACCCATTACTGAGGAGTCTGGTAAGGAAGCCTCCATGGCCTTTACCCTTGATTCCACACCTGTTGTCTCAGAGGGACGGTCATCTGCTCAATGTCAAGCTTCACTCTCTACATCTAACAGCCTGGCATATTCTGTTTTGAAAGACAGCAGGTCTCAGCTTCCTCAACAAGTTTTAAATGTGATTATGGAAGCCAGAAGACCTAGTACAAGGAAGGTGTACGCAGAAAAATGGAAGAGATTTTTGTTTTGGAGTGCAGCAAACAATTTGGAGATTACTGAGCCAAATTTGAGTGTGGCTCTTCAATATCTTACTGAGTTACTGGACAAAGGTTTGTCTTTCTCTTCCATTAAGATTCATGCTGCAGCAATTTCAGCTCACTATGATTGTGACCCACCATTGTTTTCGCATCCTTTGTTCAAGCAATTTCTTAGAGGGCAAAGAATATAAGACCCCACGAGAGCTCCTACTCCTGCTTGGGATCTCAATTTTGTGTTGGAGAAACTTACTCTACAACCTTTTGAGCCTCGGCTACTGCTGAATTGAAATACTTGTCATGGAAGACTGCTTTTTGTTGGCCATTACTTCTGCAAGAAGGGTTTCTGAGTTGCAGGCCCTTATGGCAGTGGAGCCTTTTTGATTTTTCATAAGGATAGGGTATCTTTACGCACTAATCCTTCCTTTATGCCTAAGGTGGTTTCTAGTGTGGCTTTAAACCAAACTATTCATTTGCCTACCTTTTATGCAGATCCCCAAAATAAAGGGGAAAAGATTTTGCACACTTTAGATGTACACAGGCTATTATGCTATTATTTGAGCAGGACTAAGGATTTTAGGCAGTCTCAGCAGTTGTTTGTTTCTTTTGCTTTGAGTTCAAAGGGCAAGCCTGTGTCAAAACAAACTATTTCTAGGTGGATTGGGTGTTGCATTACATTTTGTTATTCCCATCATGGCAAGGAGATTCCAGCTGGGATTAGGCCTCATTCCACTAGGGCTACTGCCACTTCCACAGCATTTCTAAGGGGTGGCAACTAAGGATATTTTGGAGGCAGCTACTTGGAGTTCAGTGCATACTTTCTCTAAGCATTATCACCTTCCTCTCTACTCTAAGTCTAGGGCTGGTTTTGCCACAGCTATTTTGCAAGGCATGTTGTCAGTTCCTGCTTCCTTGTGATTTGCCAGCCTCCCTTACCTCTGCTTTGGGATTCTACCCAATAGTTAGGACTGCAGCAATGTGGAATGAAGAACATAGTACAGTTTTGTACCTACCATAAATGTAGATGTTCGAGGATCCACATTGCTGCAGTCCAATTTACCCTCCCTCCTTCCCTCTGTGTTTAGGGGTGGTTGTGTAGGTGAGGTTATATTCTGCTAATTGTGTATATATTGTATATATATTTTTTGGTGCAGGTATTTTGGGAGTTTTTGGTTTTTGGCCTTATCTTTTCAGGGTCTTCTGACATCTGGGGCAAGAAAAGACTGAGGATATGACGTCGGTCATGCGCATTAGTACCCTGACGTACTGACGTCAGTCTAACGCCCCGTGACCGACGCCAGCCATATACTTTGGTATTCGGGCCGACTGGACAGCGGACTACCCAATAGTTAGGACTGCAGCAATGTGGATCCTCGAACATCTACATTTATGGTAGGTACAAAACTGTACTTTTTGCAGGGCCATCTTTCCCCAACCCTTAATCTCTGATCCTTCCTCCAGCCTTTGTCTTTTTCCTGGGTTTTGGGAATCGACCCATATGTGAGGACTGCAACAGTGAAACACGAAGAACATAGTACAGATGTGTACACTTACCATAAATGTAGATGTCTGAGTGTATTCACTGTTGCAGTCCTGGTTTCCCACCCTCCGTTCCCCTTTTTTTCCTAAGGCACAGACTATATACTTTTTTATTTTTTGTATGACTTGTGTCCAGGGTGCTACCTTCCTGGGTTAGCCTTCTTTTGGGGGCTCCTGACAGTTAAGGCAAGAAAAACTGAGGAAATGGTTTCAGCTGCCTCCCTTTTATACCTGACGTTCTGACATCAGTTTTACAACCGACGGCAGCCAACGTCATATACCAAGGACTCTGGTATTTGGGCCAGCTGCGGGCTACCGGGAGCCGGATAACCCATATTTGAGGACTGCAACAGTGAATACATCTACATTTATGGTAAGTGTACACAGCTATACTTTCTCTGGAGCTGGTCGGGGGTTGCATTTCTTTGTATCCGGAAGCCTGGCTAAGTATCATTCAAGACAGATGGGTACAAAGAATTATCACCAGAGGGTATTCCATAACCTTTTTTCTGCCACCTCATGTTCCCAAGAGGATCCTGGTAGTTCCACCTAATCACAGGACTCAAGCAAATGTGGAGGTCACCAAGTTGCTGGCAAAAGAGCCATCCAAACCGTCCCCGCAGACCAAATAAGATTCAGAACTTACTCCAGATTCTTTTTGGTGCCAAAACGTACAGGGACTGGAGGCCCATCTTGGACCTCAGCAAATTAAACAAATCCATAAAGGACAAGTTCCGGATGGTGACACTGCAGTCTATCCTCCCGTTACTAGGGAAAGACACTTGGATGTGCTCAGTAGACCTCCAAGATGCTTACTACCACATAAAAATGGACAGGGCATCAAGGAGTCATCTACGCTTCCGCCTGGGAGCCAGTCACTACCAGTTTCGTGCTCTGCCCTTTGATCTCACAACAGCCCCCAGGGTGTTCACCAAGTGTATGGAAGTATTGACAGCTCACCTGAGACATCAAGGATTCCAGGTGTTTCCGTATCTGGATGACTGGCTCCTGATCTCCCCCACCAGGCATCTACTTCTTCGGACCAGGGATGCTACTATTTAACTCTGTGCTCAGTTGGGAAAAATCTGCCTTATTGCCCTCTCAATTTGTGATTTTCATAGGTGCAGAAATAGACACAGTAGCCATGCTGGCTCCGTCTTCCAGTAGAAAGGGCACAGAATCTGGTTCTTCAAATTCACCATCTTCTTCCCCCTCCGAAAAGTCAAGGCCAAAGACTGATGTTTTTCATGTTTCACTGTTGCAGTCATCACATTTGGGTTATCTGCCTGCAGTAGCCCTCAGTCGGCCTGATTAACAAAGTCTTGGGTCCTGCATGGGTTGCTGTCTCTTCTTCCATGATGTCAGGTCGTCAGGGGTATAAAACATGCAGCTGACGCTATTACATCAGTCTTTCTTGCCGTGCGGTGCCCGAAGCAGAAACATTTCATAAGCGCCGATCGGCAGACTCCTGAAATTTTTGTTTTCGAGTTTCAGAACTGAAGTCTTCAACTAAAAGCTAAGTACCCCATTGGGGAAATTTTTTCTTGCTCTAAACCGATGTCAGTAAAAGTAAATTAATTGCATTTCTTGTGGAACGCAAATACCTCATAAAGATTTTCATTCGTACTGTGTTCCTTGCCTAGGCCCTGACCACGACGTACTTCGCTGTCGGTTTTGTGCCTTATTTAAACCTCAAACTATCCAACGTCGGTATATTTTCGCTTCTAAATATTTTAGTGCTCAGTTCAATTATCCTGATATGTCTTCGGTAAGCCATCCGACTACCGACATTCTGAAAAAACTCAAAGATAAAGACAGAGCTAGATTGCCTAGGTCCAGTGCTGCCAATGATGCTTCTCCTAAGCCAGTCGCCAGTTCACCGGTACTCAGTGAAGTGCTTTTGCAGCCCCTGATACCTGCTACTTCAGTTTCTCAGGCCTCTACTGAGACTCATTCGAAGTCCGGTAAGCTGCAAGATGCTTCAACTGTGGAACCTGCGGATGTCTGTACCTTGGATGGGTCCGGAGCCGCTGTGCAGGCACCGGCTTCTGAGGGTGTATTCAGGCCTACTGACTTGCATATTAAACAGATACCATCCTTTTCCTCAAGGCCTAAAACTCATACCATGCCTAGAAAACTGACGCCAAGACTGCATGGTCAGACCTCTATGCCTAAAAAAACAAATGATAAGAATGGCTGAAGACCTTATTACTTTAATCAGGGGAAGCCAACCTTCCCCCTCTAAGAGACCTAGGACTGAGTTTGCTTATGATACTTCTGACCAGAATTCTGAAACTTCTGTTTCCTCTGATGACCAGGATTTACCCTTATCTACCTTTGAGGATTCTGATGCTGAGGTCTCTATTCCGTCTGCATCCCCCCCAGAGGATTTCTCGTTTGGCGAAACCTTGCATACTCTCAGGGAGCATTTTCATTGGAAAGTCAGGATTTCTCCATTTCTGAAAAGAGGCTTAGGGATTTCTTACTCCTGCCCCAGCACAGGCCTTTAGCCATACAATGCTTTTTTCTGAATCTAGCTTGGCCGCTGACTCTTTACCTCCTGCTCCCAGAAAACCAGATAGATATATTACAGGGTTCCTGACTCTCACAAGTTCTTTTTCAAAAATCCTACTGTGGATCCTGAGACCATTTCACAGGGACCCAAGGGCATTAAAGCTACTACTGCCAAAAATCCTACCCCCTCTGATAGAGACTCCAGGCTGCTGGATAGATGGGATAAGAAGGTATACACTTCTGCAACTTTGGCTGTTAGGGCCTTAAACTGCCAGTTTCATATGTTGAAGTATCAGCAGCATATTATTGGATTGCTTAAACAGAAAATGATGTTGATTCCTGATTGTGCTGAAAATAAGGATTTACAGGATTTAATGCATTCTGCTGAACAAGTTGAAAAACACACTTTGCAATGTGGTTTTGATTCACTAGAGGCATCTTGCAGGGCTGCTGTGATTGGGTCTGTACTTAGAAGACATGCTTGGCTTAAGGAGCAATCCTTGCCAGATTATGGTAAAGCTACATTACTGGATGCTCCCTTAAATCAGGACTGCCTATTTGGCAACAAGGCAGAAGAAGTTCTTAAAAAGATGGAAGAAAAAGCTAAATCTATGCAAACTGTTAAATATATTTTACAAGTACAACCTCCAAGATTTAGTAGGCATTGGCTTTCTAAGAACTGGTCCTTTCTTGCCTCTTCCAGACCTTCTCAGTCCAAACCCAGATCCAGCAGAGCACCCAGGCTTCAGTCCCAGGGGACGCACAGGACTAAGCAGTGGGGGGCCTCCACTTCCAAATCTGGGAGTAATAAAACTCCCCCCATGGTAAACTGTCTCAATGACTTCTTTCTAAAACTTCCAAGCACTTCTCAAATGACTTCCCCTTTGGGCGAAATATTGCTCTTCATGCAAAGAACTGGGAATTCATTACCCAGGACAAATGAATTTTAAATATAGTGTCCCAAGGATACAGATTTCACTTCTAAATGTTACCAACACCAAGCAGTTGGTCAGATCTACCCCCAGATCAGTGGGCAGAGGCCCAAAAGCAAGTGCTCTCTCTCTCTCTAGTATTGGGGCTATTCAGTTGGTACCAGAAGAGAAGGGACAAGGTTTCTACTCGAGACTTTTCCTGGTACCCAGAAAAGACACTTCATGGAGTCCTGTCCTGGACCTGTCTACTCTAAACACCTTTTTGGTGATTCCAAAATTCAAGATGCTGACTCTTCACCAGTTGCTTCCTATGTTAGGCAAAGATGCCTGGTTGTCAACACTAGATTTAAAAGAAGCATACCTGCACATCCCAATCTGGGAATCTTGCAGAAGATACCTACACTTCAAAGCAGGCTACATGCACTCTCAGTTCTCTGAACTGCCCTTTGGCTTATCTACTGCGCCCAGGGCAATCACAAAGTGCCTAGCTCCAGTCATTGCATTTTGCAGGCAAAGTAGTATTCAAATATACCTATACCTGGATGATTGTCTAATTCAGGCAGAAAGCCAGGACATACTTTTAAATCATCTGGCCTTTGTACAAAGGGTGCTAACTTGTCTGGGTTACACCATAAATGAAAATAAATCACACCTGGTACCCTGTCAACAAATTATATTCCTGGGAGCAAGGAACAAGCTTGAATACAACTTCCCAGATGGCTTTCCTCACGCCAGAGAAATAAATTCATTTGACAACCTACTTCAAACAAATGGCCACAAAAACCCTGCTATCTGCAAGGCAAATACTTACAAGCCTTGGTGTTCATGGCCTCCTGCATTCTTCTAATTCCATACGCAAGACTGCATATGAGGAAACTGCAACGGTATTTAAAAAGCCTATGGTGTCAACATTCTCAGGATCTAGAAGCAATGATTCCTATCATACCTTGCCTACGCCTAGAGTTCTTTTGGTGGGCAGAGGCCTGCCGCCAAAACAAGGGACTACCATTCACACTACCCCCTGCCACCCAAACCCTAACAACAGACTCATCAGACTATGCATGGGGGGCACACCTGGCAGGGAAGTGCATCCAGGGCAAATGGAGCCCAAGTCAAATGCACCTGCATATCAATCAAAAAGAAATGTTAGCTGTACAGAATGCTCTGACACCCTTCAAAGACCACATTCGTCCAGGACAGTTAATGGTAAAGATGGACAGCACCACTGTTATGTGGTACATAAACAAGCAGGGGGGGTACCCATTCCTACCCCCTCTGCAGACTAGCCATGGCATTGTGGAACACAGCCTTGAGCTACCAAGTGCATCTACAAGCTTAATTCCTGCCAGGAAAACTAAATACACTGGCAGACGGACTAAGCAGAAACCTCATGGACCCACATGAGTGGAAACTGGAATCAAGGATTTTCAACATGTTGACAAGCAAATGGGGGAGCCCAGATATAGACCTGTTTACCCCCCCCTCCCCAAGAACTATCATTTGGCCAAATTTTGCACAAGGACTCCCCACAAACAAGCATGGAAAGTGGATGCTCTGTCCTTCAGCTGGAAAAACCTATCAGTTTATGCCTTTCCTCCTCTGCCTCTGCTCTCCAAAGTACTACTAAAGATCAGACAAGACAAACCAAGGACGCTTTTGATTGCACCAGACTGGCCACGCCAACACTGGTACCCCCTCTTACGCAGTGTGTCAATGTTGGTCCCATGACACCTGCCTCAGACTCCTACCCTGTTGTCTCAGAACGAGGGCCAGATTCTGCACCCTCAGCTTCAAACACTGAACCTAGCAGCCTGGCTAATTTCCTAATCTCTCATTTACCATCCCTCAGTAAACCAGTGATGGATATCATTTTAGAGGCAAGGAGGCCTAGTACTAGAAAATCTTATGCTGAAAAATGGAAAAGATTCTGTGCCTGGAACCAGTCTCAAGGGATGAGCACAGCAGTGCCCAATTTACCTCAGAATTTACAATACTTAACTGAGATGCTTCACAAAGGCCTGTCTTTTTCCTCCATCAAAATTCATGCCTCAGCCATTTCAGCTCATTATAACACAGAACCTCCCCCCTTCTCTCATCCACTGCTCAAGCAGTTCCTCAGAGGGGCCAACAATTTAAGACCACCCAGGAGAGCTCCAAGTCCAGCCTGGGACCTTAACTTTGTATTGGAGGAACTCACTCTTCCTCCTTTCGAGCCAGCTGCTACTGCAGAGTTAAAATTTCTTTTTTGGAAAACAGCTTTCCTTTCAGCAATCACTTCAGCTAGAAGGGTATCTGAATTACAGGCCCTTATGGCAGTGGAGTCTTTCATCATCTTTCATGCGGACAGGGTGTTTTTCATGCCAAAGGTGGTATCCAGTGTGGCTCTTAATCAGTCCATCCATTTGCCAACCTTCTTTCCTAATCCATAGAACAAAGGGGAACAGATACTGCACTCCTTAGATGTGCACAGACAACTTAGATTCTACTTGGACAGGACTAAACCTCAAAGGAAATCTAAACAACTGATGGTGGCATTTGCTGCAGGGACAGAGTGGAAGGCTATTGCAAAGGAAATCATTTCTAAATGGATAGGCCATTGCATTAATTTCTGCTATAAGCACAATGGAAAATGTATCCCACAGGGGATCAGACCCCACTCAACCAGAGCTGCATCTACCTCTACAGCCTTTCTCAGAGGCGTCCCTACCAGGGACATCCTAGAAGCTGCTACTTGGAGTTCTGTACATACTTTCACCAAGCATTGCCATTTGCCTATTTTCTCTAAATCCAGAGCTGGCTTTGCCACTGCAGTCTTGCAGGGCCTTATAGCTGGTCCTAATGCTATCTAAATTCCTCCTCCCATCCTTAGCTTTGGGAATATATCCAAATGTGATGACTGCAATAGTGAAACACGAAGAACATAGTACAGTTGTGTACACTTACCATAAATGTAGATGTTCGAGTGTATTCACTGTTGCAGTCCTGGTTACCCTCCCTCCAGCCCCCTGACTTCTTTTGGCTATACCTCTATTCTCCTTTACTATGCGTAAAAGTGTATTTGCTTTTTTGTTGGAGGTATAACCTTGTATTTTTATATATTTAATTGTTTCCCATTAGGGGGGCACCTGACATCTGGGGCAAGAAAAACTGAAGTAATGGCATTGGCTGCATATTTTATACCCCTGACGTCACGGAAGAAGAGACAGCGACCGATGCAGGACCCAAGACTTTGTTAATCAGGCTGACTGAGGGCTACTGCAAGCAGATAACCCAAATGTGATGACTGTAACAGTGAATACACTCGAACATCTACATTTATGGTAAGTGTACACAACTGTACTTTCTGAAGCTTCTAGGGACCATGTCTTCTACCATACTACTAGTGCCGCTAGCCAGACTACACTTGCGGATTCTTCAGTGGCTCCTGTCATCCCAGTGGTCTTTTCAACAACTACTCATCACATTCTGCTAACAGACTCTTGCAAGAAGGACCTCATTTGGTGGATTCAACCCAGTCAGTTAACCACGGGCACTCCATTTGTTTTTCGCCAGCCCTTTGCCACTGTGACCATGGATGCCTCACAGATTGGGAGGGGGGGCATTATCTAGACAGGACTGCCCAAGGCACATGGCAAGATCACAAGGCTCACCTGCATATCAGTGTTCTAGAGATGAAGGTGGTGCTCCTGGCATTGCAAGCACTTCACGATCTTCTTCCTCTTGAGACGATTGCAAAACAATCAGACAACATGTCGGTAGTATGGTATATCAACAAACAAGGTGGAACCAGATCATACCCACTCTATCAAGAGGCCATTCGAGTTTGGAAATGGGTGATATCGTCCCAGTGCTTTCTGGTGGCAACGCACATCCCGGGGACAACCAACGTGATAGCTGACAAACTCAGCCGGGCAATTTTGATGCCTCATGAGTGGTCTCTGAAGCAGGAAATAGTGGAGCATATTTTCCTCAGATGGGGACAGCTTTGCTACGATCTCTTTGCCAGCCCAATCAATGCCAAATACAGCAGCTATTTCTCCTTTATCCCCCCTCCGGGGAGTCACCGAGAGACGCACTTGTTGATGATTGGCCTCTGGGTCTACTTTATGCTTTCCCTCCCTTTCCTCTCATATGCAAGGTGGTTCAGAAAGCGAAACAGCTGGCAAGCAGTCTGATCCTCATTACTCCTTACTGGCCTCAACAGGTTTCGTTCCCCTTTCTTGGGCCTCACTTTCTAGATGATCCATGGATTCTAGACCCAGTGCTAGATCTCTTGACGCACATGTCAGGCTCACTTCACCCTACCTTACACACCCTCAATTTGACAGCTTGGCTGATCCAGTTCCATCCCTAGTCAGGCTTCAAGACCTCTCACCCTCCGTGACCCATATCCTTACATTCTCTCATAAACCCTCGACTAGGAAATTATATTCCAGTAAATGGAGGAGGTTCACTGTCTGGGCTGAGGAAAAAGAATGTTGACCCTTATACCGCTTCTGTTCTGGTGGTTTTAGAATTTTTGTCTGAACTTTTCCACCAGGGATCTGTGGCTGCCGCAATCAGGGTTCAGTTGGCAGCGATTTCTAATTTTCATCTAGGTCTTCAAGATTCTACTCTGATGTCACATAGGTTGTGCAAGACCTTCCTCAAAGGTGCCTCTTTAAGACCCCCCTTTCAGGAAGCGGTTGCTTCATGGGACTTGAATTTTGTGCTATCCAAATTAACATCTCCACCTTTTGAGCCTTCTCATTCGTTGCCTTTGAAATTTCTGACTTGGAAAACTTTATTTTTGGTAGCAATACCATCTGCTAGATGAGTGTCAGAGTTACAAGCACTGTCTGTCAAACCCCCTTATGTGATATTTCACAAAGACAGAGTATCTCTTCGTACTAATCCGCCCAAGGTCTGTTCCCATAACTCTCTGAACCAATCCATAGAACTTCCGGTGTTCTTCCCTAATCATTCCAACGCAGCAGAATACAGGTTTCATCAGTTGGATGTTCATAGGCAATTACGTTTTTATTTGCATCGGACTAAGGAATTCAGGAAGTCGGGCCAATTATTTATTTCCTTCTCCGACTCCAGATTAGGTACCAGTTTCCAAAGTGACCCTCTCTAATTGGATCTCTAGCTGTATAGCTTATGTTTACACTTCTGATGGTAAGCCTTTACCTTTCAAAATTAAGGCTCATTCTATGACATCTCAGTCTACCTCTGTAGCCTTTCAAGCCAGGGTCCCACTTGATAATATCTGTGCAGCAGCAACTTGGGCTACCTCTCACACATGTATTACTCATTACAAATTGGATTTGACCTCCGGGGTAGAGCATCCTTTGGTTCCACGGTACTCTGGAGTATTTTTCCTTGAGCCACACAAGAATAAGGTGCTAGGGAAGTTGTCCCATGTGTAAGAATGAAGGCGAGATAGGACTACAGAACATAAAGAATTTATGTACTCACCATAACGTTCCATGTTTGTAGTCTATCTCGTCCTTCGTTCTTACGAACCCACCCTCCTACCCCCATCCTGGAGGTATCTGGAGACAGAAAAATAATGTTATTATCATTCACTGGAGACCTTTTATTGGGTTCTTTCTATATGGTTGTTATTATTTCTTAGTTAGCAGCAAACAAGATCTGGGGATTGTACTGGTGCACCATGGGATATCTACCTAGCCATGAGCCAACTAGAAGACTTTGAGTTTGTAAAAAGGCTGAGTTGGAGCTGAGGATCGGCTCCGAACCCATGTGTAAGAATGAAGGGCAAGATGGACTACAAACATGGAACGTTATGGTGAGTACATAACTTCTTTTTTTGTTGAGTAGTAGCAGTAATGAATAAGATGAGCACTTACAGAAAGTAAGGTTATGTACCTTGCAGCTTTGGTATACCCACATAACAGGAGAAATAAGGATTTTACTGCTTTGCACAACACTATACAGATCTGAAAATGGTTCTTAGCTATGCAGTACCAAAACGCACCTAGGTCATCACCAGCAGATACTATAGAGGCATGTTGCATCACCAAGGTCCAACACAGCTATGAGAAAGCGTCGAGTCTGATCCCACACACAAAGCGTTAGGAAGCTCCTCCATCTCTTAGTGGCAGATCAACTGAAGGCCCATCTCCCATTGCCTGCAAGAAGATCTCATTCTCCACATGGTAAAATTTGTATTCTCATTATTTCCCTTTGCCAGAAATGATGCTTTGTGAAGAAAGACTACACCATATGAGAATGCCACTATGGAGTACCTGATAAAATGGTACTTTCTACAATATACTTCTCAGGCTGTGTCACCGTCATGCTAATTATATACACACAAGATGTTGCCAGACTTGCCATAACCATCCATATGGTACTGTTACAGACATACCCCCAGCCCACCCAAACCCTTCCCACAACTAAGTGCAACAACAGTCAGAGATGTAACCTTCACCCATATGCCTGCTATACTTCACCTGTAGGCACTGCCTGACAGTATTCATCATGGCCAGAAATACATTTTATGTGCGGCTGTGGAACTGCAACTCTGTGATTGTTCCTGTCTCCACAAAACTCATCCCAGTGTAAAAAGCCATTACTGGGCTAGAAGTCGCAGCAAAGTTTGGTACTTGATGACTCACCTTGGTTAAACAGATCCCCACAATATGTTGACCATTAACAGTTACACTGCCCATCAGTCAAACAACAGCTTACCCCACTTCTGAGATATGGGCCAAGATAGTCTTCTTCACAGCTGACCACCTCTGTACAAATCACAACATGTTTTAATATGGCATCTCTAAGTGCTGCCTTACACCATTTCTGCAAGGTGTGCCTCTAGCTACCTTTCTCATTATGATATTTAGAGCACCTGCCTTGCTTTCCCTGAGTTTATCCTTAACTTTTCAATGGCTTGCTACAAATTCTAAACTATTTCCCTGACAGTGCTTGCAGAAGGAATGCTTTAGTGAGACAGAGAAGCAAAAGCAATGCAAGTAAAAGTTGGAACCTGCCTTAGAAAGTTAATACTGCTGTTTTACTCCTTCGCACTCTGCTTCACACAGGTGTAGTGCATGTCCAGTTGGTGTTCTACACCTTCTTTCATAGTGCAGTCAGGCTGTATATGGCCATCAGAGTTTATATCACATAGGTTTGGGTCTCCAAGAATGTACATATCAGAGCTTAATCTGTGTGCCAATGCTGAAAGCAGAGACTCGCACACATGCATCTTGGGCCTGAGTGAGAACCTGTGACATTTAGATAACATGCACATGTATGTCGGTGAGAACAAGGGTCATTGACATTTGTGTTTCATGCCTGCATGAAGAGGAAGTGCTGAAGATCAGTAGCAGTCAAGATGTTCAGCAGCATGCTAACACACCGCACATTTTCTGCCATGTCTCGCACCTTGTAGCTGCATTAGAAGCACAGTTATAATGGCACAGGCCATGTTACATCTTTCCACAGATCACACTGCTGAGTTGCTTAATATTACATGACAGTTCTAAGAAGGAGAAATAGGGTGACCTTGAAATGCCAGACATTATTCTCTGGTAAGAGACGTGCAGTATGATCTTGGTTTACAGTGGCACTGTTTCTGGCAGTACAACCTGGTGATGCCTTCAGGAATGAAAGCTCTTCCTTTACTTGTGACACAGGACCCACTGGGAGCACCTGCTTGGGGACTCATATCAGGATCGGCAGTATAAGGTGGATACTTGTCACTGTTTTGCAAGTGCTCTAACTGATGCCACAGGCAGTGCAGGCACCACCATAATGATTTGCAGAGGTGCCCATCCAGACCTTCTTATCCATTGGGAAAAAGTGATAAATTTTAAAAGGTGTGTAAACCTGTCATAGCAGTACATACAAGTCAGACAGGTTTACTATTGGAAATGTTTCACATAGTATTGCTAATGTTTTGTATGTGGCTTAGACAGTACGGCACTTTATGTAGTTAGGTATTATGTGATGCCACTAGGTCAGTTTATGCCTTTGCAAATATGTCAAGGCTGAATTAGATGCAACAAAGTCAGTGGGACGTAAACTGGTTGACTGACATTTTAGTACTTCACAGGTATAGCAGACTGAATACACCAGACAGTCGGAGGCAGTTCATTTGGTACACCCCCAGTGTTTTATCTGATTGGTATAATTAGATAGAACATACCAGAATATCATTGGGGTTCTCAGTAGCCAGCTTTTCTCAAATCTTTCATCCTAGAGCATTAAAAATCACAGCACTGGCCTTTAAAAGACGTAGCAGGGGGTCAAAAAGAGGAGCACTTTCTTATTTTTTTACCATAGCAAGACCTTATATACCAGACGTTTTATAGTTTGCTATAAGCAATGTATGTTTAGGCTTAATTTCGTCTCCTGGGTGATAAACTTTGACCCTTGTGCACTCAAAGTAAAGTCTCTCTGCTTTTGTTTCACTCTTTGGTTGCTTTTTGCTGGTGGTTTGCTTTATTATTTATAGGCTTTATTTATTTAGTAAGGTATGTACCTGTAAATGGCTATAAGTTTATGAGGAACATCAGTAAATCTGTGAGAAGCAAGGCTAAATTTGAAGATCAAAATCCTAGAGCTGTACCTGAATCCTAACAGTTGAGAGGTATGGCTGTGCTTGTTACCTGGGTTTTGCAAAGTTATTGATGGTGTAATTGTTGCAGCATTATTTCATATATATGTCAGAATATTACTGCATTTCATGCAATTTCTCATTGTTTCTTTGCTGCTATCCATTCTCTTTAATTTATTTTGCACAGTTATGAATTTCTGTCCTTTTATTTTGCATTTCTGTACAGAAGTATGATTTGTAGGCTTCAAAGAGTACAAGAAATTTACACTGCAGTTTTTGAGGTTTTTAAATGAATGCTAAATTTAGCTTTTATCACTGGTCTAGTGGTCATATCTAGTAATGAAAGGAACATGTAGAGCTTGCATGCCTTGTCAGAATTCAAATCATTTGTTTTGCTTATTACGTTTTGAAGAAAGTTATATTTTGCGTACTATTGATGTCTTAAAATGAATGTTATGTTTAGTTGTCAGTACAGTAATTGTCACATTGAAAAGATAGAAAACATTACATGAGAAATTTGGAAGATGGTTCCATGATACCATATTAAAAACTACAAAAAATAGCTATAAACTATTATTTTAATGGTCCACAACAGTAGAATTGTGTTTCTGTGCGAGTTTTTTGTTAGCAGTATAGCACTGATTGATATCAGATTCATGTTCTTTGTGCACATTTGGTGTGCATTGAAAACGCAGTAAGATAAATTGTTCTGTTTCTCGTGTTAGTGGTACATTTGGCAGTCACTATGGAAAGCTGGGCAGCATAGGAGAAAGCAAGAGAATGGCTGGATACATAGAGGACAGTAAGACTTGATAATGTATTGCATTTTCCTGTGCTATTGTACTGCATTGTTCATAGCTATATCCTAGGCTAATGACCACCAGGGCCTTTATAAGCCTAGTAGAGCAACCCAACCCAATTGTGTCTCCTTGTAACATGTGTCGTAACTGGAATGGGTTGTCAGGAGGTTGCTAAAAAGTTATGCTGGGGCGGAGGGGATATGTTATTCTGGGAAAGTTTACTGTCGGCCTCTCTGTATAAGAGACATGAGGGCCATCCTGGGGATGAATTTATGATTCCACATCCGATGGTCTAAGTTACATTTGAATAGAATTGGGGTTGGACTCTACTTTACATAGATGGGGAACCAGTTCCAGAGCATGGGGATCCATTGAGACACATATCTGTCTTGCCAGCATGTTCTGTGCATGTTGCAGGCGAAGCTTACATCTCTGGATCTAGTGTTTCTGGTGCTGTTCATTTTGCAGCTGTGCAAAAGCTCCATCAGGGCTAGATCTAAGGATATCACCTATCAACAACCTGTAGGAGGCAGAGTATAGGGAAAGTGCTGTAAGACTATTTCTATAGGAAATTGTGTTAATACCCTGGATTCTGTTGGTGAGGAATCTCTGTGGATGTTCCATCGGTTGCATATGCCTAGTCAGGTACATGCCAAAAGGGGGATTGTACTCAGTGATAGGTCGAGTAGAGTGTTACTATTACTTCCTTGGACTTGGATGCTGTACCCTAACTTACAAGTGGGTGGCATAGAATGATTTTCTTACTACCTTGGCTACATGTTGGTCAAATGCCAGATTACTCTCTACATATGTTCCCAAATATTTAACTACCAGGTCTGTTAAGCTCTTAGTGGTGCCTTATCAATGGAGTAGTTTGCCTGGGTGGATGTTAAGGCACTAATCCACTGCTCTGCATTGAGTTTTAATCCATGGCTTTCATACCAGTAATTTGTCTGCATTAGACGTTCTTGCAGGATGCAAGTGTCATGGGGAGAATTTATGATAGCTCCCAATTTGCAGTCATCTGGGTACTTGGTGAGCCAGGGACCCTTGACATTAGCCTTGACCTCCAAGAACTATGCCAAACAGGAGTGGGCCCAGCACAGAGCCCTATGGTATGCCACTGGTAACCTGCCTGTTCGTGGAGGTGGTATCACCAATTCTGACTTCTCAGTTCCTATCTGTGAGCCAGCTGACAATTTAGTGAGTTATGTAGGGGTTTATTCCTAGTTCGGTGAGTTTGACCACAATACCTTACAGAGGTTTTATATTGAATGCCTTAGCGAGGTCTTTGCTAGGCAGTATCTGCTGTTTTCCCTTCATCCATTGCCTTAATTACCTACTCGGTCATCTACCAGGTTAAGTAGGCATGGCCTTCCTTTTACAAAAAAACAAACTGGAATGAGTCTAGTGACTGTTGGTTGCCAATGTCTTTGGTGATAATTTCCATGATAATTCATTCCATGGCTTTGCATATCAGACTATCAGTCTAACGAGTCTTTAATTTCCAGGGTCGGTTGATGGTCCACCCGTGGTGAAGGGTGATAACCACTGTCATTCTCCATCCGCTTGGTACATAGCCTGTTTTGAGGTTGTAGTTGTAAAGTGACTCAAGAGGTCCTGATAGGTCACATTTCAGACGATTTAGGAGGCAGTCTGGGATATAGTCAAGCCCCATCAAGGATGTGGTTTTAGCTTTAGTGAGCACCACTATGACCTTCTCCCTGCTGATAGTTTGGGGGTTATGCTGGTAGGATTTCATGAGGGGTGACGGGGAGTTGGGGGTAAAGTTTGAGTTGAATTTGTTGGCCAGCACATTTGCTGTGTCACTTTGCTTAGTGAATGTGGCACCATTTGCTACTACGTCTGCACACAGTTGCATGTTACCTTTGAAGGTTCAACATAGCTGTATAAGGCCTTGTAGTTGTTTTTAGCATGAGAAGCTATCTTGACCTCTTAATTGGCCTTGTTGGATTTAATTAGTCATCTTCATAGATTGCTACTAGGCTAATGACACAGGGGGCCTTTCTAAGCCTAGCCAAGTTTTCCAGAAAGAATAATGACATCCTGTATCCAAATTTGACATTGAGGGCCAGGCATTTATAAGCTAACTCTGTCCATAAGAGACATGGATGCCAGGCCTGGTGTAAATTTCCTATTCCCCATCCAATAGCCTAGGTTGCTTTTAAATTGGGTAATAGACAAACCAGTTTCACATGAACTGGAAGCCTGTTCCACAGGAGGGGGCAGTTTCTCAGACACCTATCTCTCACAGACAAAATTCAGGTCCTTAGACCTTGTATTTCTGCTGTTTGTTTGACTTATGAATATGCAGGAGATTCATGAGTGTGGGGTTTGCGGATGACATGTAAGGCAGGCACAGATCACCCCCTCAGCAATCTATAGGACACTGGGTAGAGGGGAAAGAGCTTTAAGGCATTCTGTGTAAGGTAGGTTTGTTACACCTTGAATTTTTTTTGTAAAGAGTCTCTGAGGTTGCTTTAGGTGTTGCATATGCCTGGTGAGGTACATTCAAAAGGAAGCATTGTACTCTATGATCAAAGTACAGTAGGACAATGACCTGTTTGGACCTAGATGCCATGCCCTTACTTATAAATTTCACAACTTAAAAGGATTCCTCCACCACTGTGGCCACATGGTGGTCGAAGGTAAGGCTACTGTCTATGTGCATACCCAGATACCTGACCACAGGGACAACACTTAGGGGTGTATTATTAACATGGTAATTAGCTGGAATGGTTTACTTTCCAAAGGGTACAATTATGCATTTCTTAGCATTAAGTTTAAGACCATGTCTTTGACACCATTTATTAGTTATTAATAAGCTTTCCTGAAGAATATTAGTGTCTGCAGGGGAGTTGATGATAACCCCCATCTTGCAATCATCTGTTGACATAGTCTCCCATAAACCTTCAGCGTTTGCTTCTACTTCAGAGAAATAGATTCCAGAAAGGAAGGCACAGTACCGAGCCGTGGGGGACTCCTCTAGTGACTGGCCTCTTGGTGGAGGTGGCTTAACCTATTTTGACCTTCTGGGTTCTTATCGATGAGCCAGTTAGCTGTCCAGCAGGTGATAAAAGGGTTTATACCTAGTTTAGTGAGCTTGTCGATAATGCCTTGGTCAAATAGAGGTAACCCGTGTGTGTATACAGTCTTGCCCTCATCTGTTGCTTTGGTGACCATCTCAAAGAAGTTTGCCAGATTTAATAGGGATGAACTTCCTTTAACAAAGCAAACTGTGATGGGTCTAGTATTTGCAGATTACATGTGTCCTCATTTATCATGTCCATGATGATTCTTTCTATGGGTTTACTTACGAGCCTTAAATCCAAAAAAAGCAAGTCCAAGAAGTGAACAAGCCCGGCACCACAGGACCCGGAAAATCAGTAATCAATGTAGCTGGAACACACTGCGTGCTAAATACCAGAACGATTAAAGCTTTTAAACAGAACTTTTATTAGAAACCAATATAAACCAAGCGCTTTCGCTCGGGTAATACCGAGCTTTATCAAGGTGAAACAAGTACTGCTTCACTTCTAGGCTTTAAATAAACATCTCCAAGGTCACATGACCTCATTAATTAAACCAACAAAATATTAAATCACCATTTTAAAATACAAGCACATTAGCCTAAAACAGTATTAATAAATTCCTTTCCTGTAAGTAAAAGATTTAAAAACAGTTCTTATGAAACAAAATGCTTATTTAAAAATATGAATATAAATATGTGACGTTGTTACAGTTGTTGTAATTGTTTTTTAAAATAAAATCATAGCACATAAAGTGACATTGAATATACATATAACAATAAACATTAAAATAGTCTGCTAAAAATCATCTTACTACATACGTACTATGCTACTGTTATGGTCCGAAACAACTGTAAACCTAACAACCGCACTAATATAGCCAAGTATATATCTATGATAAAATAATACTATTCTACTAATCACCATAGATCAAATGTACATACTTACTGAACTCTACAAACGAGCTTGCCTTGGCTTCAGAATACTATTGATGTTAATATTTTCATTGAAACCGGGAAACCTGCTGGAGTCCAATTTCAATTGCCAAAATAGTGCCCGGTACTCCAGCCTGGTTTCCCAGAAAATGAGATTATGGGTTTTCCAAAAATGAGATAAATATAGCTTATGCTAAAATTAATTATCAGCTATATGATCATTTGTTACAAAAGGTAATCAGTGAGCAGCTTTATAACTATTTACACGTGGACAAGCCGAAAATTGCTCAAATTTTTGGTATCCCTAAGACACACAAATCTTTAGACACTATCAAATTTAGACCTATAGTCTCAGGAGCTGGAAGTATCACTGAACCATTATCGAGGTTTATTGATTTTACCTTAAAACAATATGTTACCAGTAAAGTTCATATTTGTAAAGATTCCTGGGACTTTCTGAGAGGTATTGATCAGAATTTATTTGACTCACAACTTCTGATGGTCACAGTAGATGTAGTGGAACTGTTTCCGAGTATTCCACACCATATTGGCTTAGAATGGTTTGGCTATATTTTGACATAAGAGACTGACCTTAGTTCTAAAGTTATTAATCTTATTTTAGAACTAATGGAAATGGTGCCTGAGAACAACTTCATCCATTTCAGTGGCAAATTTTATCGTTAGAGGAAAGGGGTGGCAATGGGGGCCCCTTGTGCCTCTTTATATGCCAATATTGTTTTGTACTATTGGGAAAAGAAGTTTGTTTTCACAAGCACATGGCATCACGATATTTTACATTATAGAAGATATTTGGATGACATCTGTATATTGTGGAAGGGCAGCGAAAGTAATCTAGTTGACTTTTTACATTACATCAACAACACAACATCTTTTTTGAAGTTTACTTACAAAATTGACAAGGATAAACTTCATTATTTGGATGTCACCTTATTAAAGGACTATGTCAATCAATGTTTTCAATCAAGATTATACAGGAAAAGTTCTTATTCTAATTCTTATCTCCACTTTCAAAGTGGGCATCCCTTCTATCAAAAGAAGGGTATAGTAAAAGGGCAGTTAATACATGCTTCACGTATGTCCAGTACCCTAGAGAGTTTTCAGGAAGAAGTAGAAACCTTGAAAGGTTTTTTCTAGAAAAAGGGTACCCCAACACGCTGATAGATGGTTTGATTCAAGAAGTGAGCCAAGATAGAGATATTGTTCGCTCTCCTCTTTTAGGAACTGGTCTAAACAATTTACACAGAAATGGACACATGAACATTTCTAATATGAAAAACAGTTTCTACACACATTTTCAGCTAACTCTGATAAGATTGAGCAAATTATTTATAGATATTGGCCTATCCTTAGTACACATGACGAAATAAAATCTCACATTCCAGCTTGCCCACATTTTGCCAGAAAGAGAGACATGAACTTAAAAGAATTGTTGGAGGTTAAGCATGATGCACAACCAAATAGGGTTAAAAGGAAACCAGGCACATACCCATGTGGGAGTTGTAAACAATGCTACGCTATGTTAAATCATGGGTTTTATCTCCCTTCTAGGAAGTTTAGGTATATCCCCACTAAATATATTAATTGTGGAACGAAGGGTGTAGTATATTTAGGGTTTTGTGAAACATGCCATGGGTTTTATGTGGGCAAAACTGAAAGATTTCCAAGGAGAAGGGTCTATGAGCATTTTAATGATATTGCTAACCGTAAAGAGAGTAATGCATTTTATAAGCATTCTTTGCTTTGTGAGAACATGCATTTAAAATTTATGGTTCTCGAACAAATTACACCAGACATCAGGGGTGGCAGTTGGGAAACCAGGCTAGAGTACCGTGAACTTTTTTGGCAATTGAAATTGGACTCCAGCAGGTTTCCCGGTTTGAATGAAAATATTAACATCAATAGTGTTCTGAAGCTAAGGCAAGCTCGTTTGTAGAGTTCGATAAGTATGTACATTTGATCTATGGTGATTAGTAGAACAGAATTATTTTATCATAGATATACATTTGGCTATATTAGTGCGGTTGTTAGGTTTACAGTTGTTTCGGACCATAACAGTAGCATAGTACGTATGTAGTAAGATGATTTTTAGTAGACTATTGTTGTGACTATTTTAATGTTTATTGTTATATGTATATTCAATGTCACTTTATGTGCTATGATTTTTTTAAAAAACAATTACAACAACTGTAACAACGTCACATATTTATATTCATATTTTTAAATAAGCATTTTGTTTCATGAGAACTGTTTTTAAATCTTTTACTTACAGGAAAGGAATTTATTAATACTGTTTTAGGCTAATGTGCTTGTATTTTAAAATGGTGATTTAATAATTTGTTGGTTTAATTAATGAGGTCATGTGACCTTGGAGATGTTTATTTAAAGCCTAGAAATGAAGCAGTACTTGTTTCACCTTGATAAAGCTCTGTATTACCCGAGCGAAAGCGCTTGGTTTATATTGGTTTCTAATAAAAGTTCTGTTTAAAAGCTTTAATCGTTCTGGTATTTAGCACGCAGTGTGTTCCAGCTACATTGGTTACTGATTTTCCGGGTCCTGTGGTGCCGGTCTTCTTCACTTCTTTACTTATGAGCCTTGTCAGACTTATGGGCCTGTAGTTACCCAGGTCAGTGACTGGACCTACTTTCTGCAGGGAAATGACTGTAGCCATCTTCCATTATTTGGGCAAAAAAACTGACTGTAGGCTCCAGCTGAAAAGTGATTGAAGTGGACCAGAGAGATCATGTTTCATGATATTTATTAAGTATTCTGGGATATTATTGGGGCCCATTGATGCAGTATTTTTGGCAATGGAAAGTGTATTGAAGACCTATTCTCTAGTGATGGTTGGGAAGATTGTGGTGTGTGCCATTTCTTTTGGGCTACCGGGTAGGAGTGGGGGGTGAAATCTGAGTTGAACTTGTAAGCTAAAAATTTGGCAATGGCCTCCAGTTTATTGTGTGATGCCATTTACAATAAGCTCTGCACATTGTTGCATATTCCCTTGAGGTTATGGACATAGCTTTAAAAAGCTTTGTGGTTTTCCTTTGTGTGAGAAGCAGTTTATTTCAGATTTTGCCTTTGAAGTATTCACTAACCCTCTTAACTGTTTAAATTTTTTTTTATGTATGTTGCTCTTTGTTCCTCCTACACTCGGCCAAGATTTTTTTTTCTCCTTTTGTATAACCAATTGATACTGTGATTCCACTAAGGTGGCTTGTCTTTTAAGTTTGTCTTATTCTTGATACAAGTGGCCACAGCTCGAGTCTGTACAGTTATTAGTATGGCTGTACAGGTATTTTGTAAATGGCTCCACATATGCTATGGTGTTTATTGGGTTTGGGTTGCTTGGAGTTTAGCCAAGGTATCACTTAGTAGAGAGAGGTTCCTAAATGTTTTTAGTTTCACTGGATCCCCAGATTTAATTTTTATTTCAAGTCTTCTTCTTTCGGCTTTTCCTGGTTAGGGGTTGCCACAGCAGATCACCTGTCCTCTCATGATTGGCAGTAGAATTTTATGGTGTCGAGTTGCCAGCCCAGTGCTCAACCTTCCACAGACGGCACACATGCACACAGTCATGCCTAGGGCCAATTTAGTGTCCAGTCTACCTACAGCTTGTCTTTGGGATGTGAGAAGAAACCGGAGCACCCGGAGGAAACTCATGCAACCACAGGGAGGACACGCAAACTCCATACAGAAGGCACCCCAGCCGAGGATCAAACTGGAAAACCTCTTGCTGTGAGGTGACAACGCTAACTGCTACACCACTGTGGCTGCCCTACACTGACTGACTGAATAAAATAAAAATGCAAAAATAGAGAAAACATGACCCAACTGATTGGGTAGAAATTGTTGAATTTAAAAGGGCCAGCCACTTATATTCAGCATATTTAATAGTAACTCTATTACACCCCTCCCCCAAACTCACTGGTATACATTCCAGCACTGCAAAGAAAAATGTTTTAAAATATTGACGTTTCATTGAATGATACGTTCTCATGGGTCCACCCACCAGAAGACTGAATGATAGAATTAGTCCCTTCTCCACTGTTGTGCAGTCTTGGAGTTGGTATATATAATTAGCAGGGGGTGTGGGCACGCAGCCCCCACTAGAGAGGTGCAGGGGTCTTGCTCCCTGCATTAAAAATATTTTCAGTATTTTGAGATTGTCTTTGGGTTTGTCAGCCTTCTGAAGTAGACCCGTTCTCCTACATAATTCAAGTAATACTGCCTTATTATGGTCAGATCTGATGAGCAACGGCATTATATTGGGTGATGAACATCAGTTCCCCATGTTTGTGAGTACAAGATCAAGAATGTTTGTATCCTTGATAGGAGAATGGACCAACTATTTCAGGATGTTGATATTAACAAAGTTTCGGGATCACTGGGCTTATGCATTAGAAATGATGTAGGATTCCCATTCTATAGAGGGGTAGTTGAGATTAATCCCTCATGAAGATTGTATTGTGTTGAACAATGAGGGAATCTAGTACATTGGGATAGGTAGCATGGGTTTCGTAGGACATGGAGGGGGACCTGTAGTTTTCAAGGATATGGTATGAGATCCTGTTTATGGTTGCATATGTATGAGTTCCAGTAGTTTAGTTTAGTTAATGAGTGCTTGTAGTTATGAGTTCTTTCTGACTTTGGCCATTACTTTTTTCTTTTTATTATATACCCTATTACATTATGATTACAGCAGTGTAGTTTGTTTTGGGGGTTTGTTTTCTGTTTACATCTGGTAAGTACAGCAGCCTCTATGCAGCCATTTACATGTTTGTACAGTGTTTCTTCTAGTAAGTCTGCATAAGTTATTGTAAACTCTGGATTAGGCAGGGCATTGAATTTTAACAGTAGGCTTTAGTTTTCTTTAGAATAGTTCCCAACTGTAACAGGTTTTGCTGGGATTTCCAAGTTGCTTTTTATTTCAGCCATGTGATCTGACCTGTCCAGTAAGGATGTGTGTGTGTGTGTGTGTGTGTGTGTGTAGCTCTCCTATATTATTGAGAAACTAGGTCCAGTATGTTTAAACCTCTGTAGTGCACACTAACTGATCATGGGCATTTGTGTTAAGTCCTGGAAATATTGTGCCTGCAAGCTGAAGGCAGAGTATGTTCCTCAGTGTATAAAGGGGTAGTTAAAGTCTCCTATGAATATAGTGTTTTGTTAGATGGAGAATGCCTCCAGTAGGTTTAGATAAGAGTTCTGGAATTCTTGTGACATAGGTGGTGACCTATAGTTTGCTAAAATATGGTAAGGGATTCTGTCTAATGTGATTTGCACATAAATGAACTCCAGAGTATCATTAAGCAATAACCCACACCTGGGTGTGGGTAATGCTGGATTTACCCATGGTTGGTGTGGTTTGGTCGCGAGGGCGAAGCCCGAGTGGCCAAACAGAGACAACTGTGGGTAAATCCAGCATTACTCACACCCAGAAGTAGGTTATTGCTATTATACAGTGACATTATTTAAGAAAAAAATACTTTTCTTAAATAATGACATTGTATAATGCATCCGTGCTGCCTTTCTGCAGCTGTCTGGTATTTTGCGGCAGTACTGAAGACTATTACTAATGGAAAAAGTCCGGGCGACTGGACCTTTTTCCATTAGTATAAGTCTTGGATTTACAGCATGCATGCTGACCAATTAGCGTGCACATTTTGGAATATTAATGGGGGGGGGATCATTGTATAATGTTTAATCGGCATTGAGTTATAAATTTTGCTAATGTAGATCAAGACACCTCCACCTTTAGTCCCTGGGTGTCTAGCAGATGGTCTAAATGTGTGGAGAGTATTGTAGCCTTGCACTGCTGGAGTACTTTCTGGGGCTCTAAACCATGTCTCAGATGTCAGTATTATCCAGAGTGAGGAGAACTTGTATGGTGTGGCGTTTATTATTAAGGTTCCTAGCACTGAGGAGTAACGCATGTAGGTTCCATATTTTTTTTTTGTCACTTTGGCATTGCCTAAAAAAGGCTCTAAGGAAGTGGATAAAGTTTTATCCAAAATACAGAAGTCCATGGGGGGCAGTTACATGCCATCCTTGGCAAAACAATGTGGTCTGTTGACCATTTCCTCCTAGGCTGACAGATATCCCCCCCTGCGTTGACACTAGAAACTTATCAGTTATTAAAGTCGATCATTTTTTGTTTATACTGTGACATCGCAGTGAATGTTTTGCCGACAGTAAACTGTCAGGTTATATAACAGCAACTATAGTTGCGTTCCTTGAGCATGTTTAGATGGCCAGGTGCCGCAGCAGTAGTGTTGTTGCCTCACAGCAAGAGGTTATCCAGTTCGATTCTCGGCTGGAGTGCTTTCTGCGTGGAGTCTGCATGTCCTCCTTGCGTTTGTGTGGGTTTTCTCTAGGTGCTTCGCTTTCCTCCCACGTTACAAAGACATGCATTTGGAGCGTTTCTCCCCAGGCCTCTGCTGAAAATTGGCATCGTTCCAAGTCGTACTTTCCCAGTAAACAAATGTTAAATAAATAAATGTTTGCTATGCATTCATTGTGTAATAAAATAAATACCGTCTCATGTCAGAGTAACATTTGTCAGTCACTGCAAAAAAAAGGACAGTGCAGGAAAAAAGACAGAGCAGCTTGGATACATGCAAATAAGAAAGATAAACCTTTGTGTTTTATTGTAAGGCTTCACATCACATCTTTCCTGTGCTATTCTTGTATAATGTGATTTGGTGCTTTTTTCCACAGCAACTGTATTGCTTACATCTGCTCTATTTTCGTTTTTTTTTTCTTGTATATCATTGATTACATCCTTAACTATTATTTTTGGCAGAATGTAATAAACTGGATCACTGTTACATACAGTAAGAAGGGTACATAATTTAGTACCTGAAGTTTTTAATAAACATATTTTACTACTTTTTTGCACAGTTAATATTGTTGTTTTCTTTCATCTCCAAAAACATTTCAGTCTTTGTATGTGGTGAAGCCTCTGATCCATTTTACAGCAGTTTCTCATGTAGAGAGAGATGCAATTTGATTGATACTTGACTGTTTCTTTGCTAATCAGCCTTTCATCATTTTAAACCCATTTCTGTATGCAGTCCTTAACATTCTAGGCAAACATTTAACTACTGCTCCATATCAGGTATGTTAGCACTACAAATAATAGTCTAACCACTGCACTAAACCTGGGCTATTGGCATTGCAAATGGGAACTGAGAATTGTTTTAAGTCTGTGTTATGTACTGTGAGCGGGCTGCATGGTACAGAGTGATGGATCCTTACCTGTGGCCCAGGCCATCTTGATTTAGAATAGTGGGCCTTTGTATTGGCAGAACAGATCAGAAATCACTTTTGCTTATAGACAAAGGGATCATGTCTAGATGTAGGGGATGTCATTGTCACCATTTACTCAGCCCTTATTAGGCCAGTTATTGAGTATAATGCCCCCTTTGGCATGCATCCATCCAGACACATGCAACAACTGGAATGCCCACAGAGATTCCTTAATAAAAGGATACAAGGCCTAAACAATATGTCCTACATGAGCAACTCAAACCCTGATACTGTATTCTGTATCTTACAGACTGCTAAGAGGTGGTTTGTGCTTAGCATACAAGGCATCCTCCAACCCAATGCTGATGGATTTACTGCACATCAGCAAGTCAGACAGCATCAGAAAACTGTGGTCTACAGATCTAAATACCTTCTGCAGCATTAGCAGAATGGTTTGGAGGGACAGGTTTATCTTGCAGATTACACTGCTGCACTGGAACAGAGTCTGCATCCACGTAAAACAAAGCTCATCCATGTCCATATTCAAGCTCAACATGGATCTATGGATGGAAAACAGAACATTTACCCCAGGACTGCACCCTTTATTTCTAATGGATAAAGGAAGCTCTTGAATGCCTTCTCTATTGTCATTATCATAACCATCATAAAATCCCCTTTTCCAGTTTTCTACATGGGGTCGAGATGTCTTGTCAACTGTCATCATCTCTCTCTGTTCAATGGCATTCTCCTACCATTCTAGACAGTTATGCCTGACTGTCACACAATCCATCCACTTCTTTGCTGGATGCCCTCATTTCCACTTGCCTTCTTCCTGTCTGTCTCAACTCTTCTTCACCAGTTTGTCTTCTGCACATGTGCCCGAACTGCCATAATCTGGTCTCTGACTTTTTCTGCAACTGGAGCTACTTTGGCTTTTGCTCTGATGTCCTCATTTCTTTGTCTGTCCCACAGTGTGCATCCTGTTGCCTGTCTCAGGCACTTCATGTCCATGACTTCTAGCTTCCTCAACTGTTTTGCTTTACTACCCAGGTTGTTCCATACAGTGGTAATAGTCACACCACTGTTTTGTACACCTTACTTTACAGCTTCTTTGCCATTATTCTGTCAAGCACTACTCCTGCCACTCTGTGCCAGTTGGCTTCAGCCCCTATTATTTAAGCCTTGACCTCTTCATTCAGACTTCCCTTCTTATCAACTACTCCTCCCAGATATTGAAACTGTTAACCTGTTCCAGTATCTTCTCTTCTATCTCAGTAGTTAGATTCTTGTAATTTCTCCATTTGTTGCCATTGCAGCTGTCTTAGCTGTACTTAGTTTCATCCCAAGTGCCTTCAGTTTTGCATTCCATACCTCCTATCCTTTGCTGAAGTTCTTGCTCAGAGTCTACCTGTAGTGTCACATCGTCTGCATACAGCAACTTTGTTGATATCTTCCCACCAACCTCTTTGCTAATGTATTCCATAACCCATATCAACAGCAGTGAACTCTGATATGAACCTGGATACACAATACTCCCACTGGGAATCCCTGTCTGAGACTGAATGCTGTTTGTACTTGAGTCATTGGGTCCTTTTGTTCTTGCACACTGGCACTAGTTTGCTTATTCTTCAGTCATCTGAGATATGCCTTTGACTCCATACTGCTATGAGTACCCTCAGGAGCCATTTGTCCCCTCTCTCACCTAGTATCTTTATCATGTCTGCTGTAATTTAATCTCAGCCTACTGCTTTCTCTGATTTCATTTTCCTTAGTGCTGTTCTTAGTTCTTCAATGGTGGGCTCCTTCTCCTCTTTCACTGTAGGCTGTGTCTGGAGCAATACAGCTTCTGTGGGGTTTTCTTCATTCAGAAGCTGCTGGAAGTACTCCTTCCATCTGCCTTTGATGTCCTGTGGACTGGTGAGCAGATTGCTGCCTGCATTCCTTTTGAAGAGCATCTGACTATCTTCTTTATTTTTCTATCTTTGCCTTGCAACCTGATAAGCTAGTAGAGTGCCTCTGATACCTTATTCTTTGCTATTGCAACTCCTTTCTTATCTTCTCTGTTAACAAACTAGTATTCTTTCCTAGTCTGGTCTGTCTTTTCTACCTCCCACTTTTCCCTGCATATTTCCTTCCTTTTAGTGACTTCCTAGACTTCTGCATTCTACCACCAGTTTTCCTTATGTACTGCATTTCTCTACCTAGCTTGGACGCATGTCTGTTCTTTAGTCCTCACACATGTTGTTCTGTTCTTCTTCAGCTCCACTTATCCCCTCTTCTTCTTGAGGTGCTAGACCCCTGACTAATTCCTTGAGCTGTTCTACTTTCCTGTAGTCAACTTCCATGTCTTCAACCCGGTCTCTGTTGACCTTAGATCTTTCTGTGACCATTGCTTGCAACTGATTGTGGTAACCAGTGGTTTATGCTGTGGGCCAACTGTTTCACTGAGATTGCCTTTGCAACTGCTGATTCTACCACAGTGCTCTTTCCTTACTTGAAGGAAGTCTGCCTGAGCTGCATATGGGCCACCCTTGTATGGGATGTTGTGACCATCTCTGTTGCTGAACCACGTGATGCTCTTCGTGTTTCACTGTTGCAGTCATTACACTTGGGTTATCCTTCCAGGGGTAGCCCTTAGTCGGCCCGAATACCAGAGGCTTAGTATTTCTGCGTCTGTTGCTGTCGCTCCAGGACTGCCGTCAGGTCATCAGTGGTATAAAATCAGGCAGTCAACACCATTACATCAGTTTTTCTTGCCAAGGAGCCCGAAGCAAAAGCAGTTCGCATGAGTGCTGGTTGGCTGCTACCTGAGTTTTCGTTTCAAAATTGAAGTTGAAGTCTTCTAAAGCTAAGTACCCAGTTGGGGATCCTTTTTTCTTGCTCTAACCAATGTCAGAAAAAGGTAACAATTGTCTCACCTGTGGAAAGCAAATACCACACCGAGATTTCCATTCTTACTGCGTCATCTGTTTAGGCCCAAACCACGATGTTCCTCTCTGTTAGTTTTGTGCTTTGTTCAACGCCAGAACTATACGTCATCAGGTCCTTATCGTAGTTAAATATTTTCGCTCTCGATCTCCACATTCCAAAATGGCTTTGGTAAGCCATCAGACTACCGATCTTCTGAAAAACGTAAGGATAAAGATAGAGACAGACTGCACAAGTCCAAAACTCCCGACGATGCTTCTGTTAAGCTAGTTTGCCAGTCCTCACTGAGGTGCTTTTGCAGGCCTTGATGCCAGTTTCTCTGGATTCGCAGGCCGCTACTCAGACCCGTTCAGAGTCCGGTATGCCATGACTCTTCTTTGACTAAGGATCCTGCGGATGTCTCTACCTTGGATGGGTCCGGAGCCGCTAAGCAGGCACCGGCTTCCAAGGAAGTTCTTCGCACTACCGATATTCGACACAAACCAACAACTTCTCTCGTGTCTTCAGATCTTTCTAAAACTACAGAGTTTCTAAGGCCCAGGTTATGAAATACGCCTAAAAAAATGACGACCCAAGCTCAAGCACCTGCTTCCATGCCTCAATCTCAAATGCTTAAAATGGTGGAAGACCTTTTCATGCTTATTAGGGGATGCCAGCCTACCCCTTCCAAAAGAAAAAGAGACTTGTCCCCAGCAGTTTTATCTGACCAGGAGTACGATGACTCTAAGGTTTCTGAATATGAAGACATGCAACCCTTGTCTGCTTATGAGGATTCAGATGCAGAGGAATCCATTCCTTCTGCCTCTCCTCCAGAGGATTTTTCATTTGGTGAAACCCTACATACTTTAAGGGAGCATTTCCAATGGGAATGTCAGGACTATCCTTAATCCAAAAAGAGACTCCGGGAATTCTTAGATTTACCACAGCGCAGACCTTTAGCCATTCCTCCTGTCTTGGATGTTTTGGATGATATCTTTATGGAATCCAATTTAACTCCTGACACCCTCCCACCTGCTCCCAGGAAACCTGACAGGTATTACTGAGTCCCTGACTCACACAAATTTATTTTCAAAAATCCTACTGCTGACCCAGAGGTCATCTCCCAAGGACCTAAAGGAATAAAAGCAACCACAGCTAAGAATCCCACCCCCCTCAGACAGGGATTCCCAAGCTTTAGACAGATGGGGTAAAAAAAAAAATGTACACCTCTGCAACTCTTGCCATTAGAGCACTAAATTGTCAGTTTGACATGCTGAAATACCAGCAACATACAATGGAACTCCTTAAACAAAAAATATCTACCTTTCCGGCTTGTGCAGAAAATAAAGAATTACAGGAGCTTATGCATGGTGACAACAGTCAGATGGTGACTGCTTCATCTTTGGGTGTTAACCCCCATACCACCCTTCTACCACTTTATCTGGTATGATTGTAAGAAACGAAAGGACCAGTACAGGGAAATGTAGGCTACACTGTCAACATGAATTCTTCACCAAAGAGAAATTCATGTACATTGCTTGTGGAAAGAGGTCTAATCAGTGCACTATTTGGCTTGAAGGATCATTATGTTTAAGAAATGGTCATGTAAGTGTCACTAGTAATGTTTACTTTGACCTAGAATGTGCGAAGGATGTGACAATTTGTTAGTTGTACATATGTTCACAAGTAAAAAAATTTTGCACCATATAGGAAGAATAGACATTCATTTATTTCCTCATCTCATGATGTTTTGTGCCAGATTTTGCTACGAGGCTTTACTAGATGTGCATAGGAAAAAGTAAAGCTGCTGCAGTTTACCATTCATCACAAGTGTTCCACAGACTGCAAAAATGTGATGCAGTATACATTTCCCAGTTGGAACTGGTAGCACAAAGTATTATGGATAAAGAGGCTTAAGTACTTGGTTCTGTTTCCTCTGCTGTTAGATCCTCTTTGTGTATTCTTTCTTTGCTGACTAATCCTTAAAATAGGACTGGAGGATTTAAAATGACTTAATTGTAAGTTACGGCTTGGCATGAATGCTGTCAGTTGAGCTTCTTGCCTTTTTAACAGTGTACTTTGCTGTAGGATATTTAGATTCCTGTTTTACTGGCATTTTTAATGAACAGAACTTATTTTTCTTATTTTGTATACTTATCACCTTTTCTTTCTATGACTATTACTTTAAATGTTTATTATATGAGTAAGGTGTACTTTCCCAAAAGCCATTTACAGTCATGGCCTAGGCCAGATAGCAAAGTGTACATTGCAGCAAAATGAATTACCGATTTAAAAAATAGAATAGCAGAATTTAAACAGATCATGCACAGATATTTGTGTTTAAAATGTACTATGGGATCTGAACATGATGCAAGCAATATGCATTATAATTATAACACTATGTGAAGATTTGACTGTACATGTATGCAGTAGGAAAATTTAAGGCATAGGAGTCTGTTAGACCTAGAGCTGTACAATACTGAGAAAACTGTACTTCATGAACCCATATTAATCTCAAACAAGTTTATTCCACTTCAAAGGACTAGATAAAATGAAGAGAAAGTCTGCTTTTTGCTGAATGTTAGTTCTTTTTCATATTCAGTATGTTTGTACAGTCTGCTTTTAGTTTTATGCTGTTCACCAAATTTTCCTAATTTCTTGAAGTATTTTTCCATATATTAAGTGAGCAGTACATGAATGCTAGGTCTGGCCCTGTGAATCAGAGGAATAAGCCCCGACTGCACACAATATGACCAGTGCTCAGGTAGCAGCACAGGCACTAGAGGGACCTGATGGTGGGGATGTGGGAGTGAGTGCCTGACACTGGCTTGTACATCCTCTGGTGGGGAGGTAGCCCAGCCATTTTGCACTAGAAGTATTAAGAGCCAGACAGCCTTCACTCTGAAAGCGGTATGCAGCTTGTTTGGGCTGCTCTGTATGTGTGGAAGTGTGCATGTACTCTAAAGGCAGTAGTTACAGAGCTTACAAGGCTGTTGTACGGTAAGGCAGGATTAGGCACACTCCCTAGTGGCAGGATGATCATGTCACTGACTCTGGATGTGGGTTGGGTTGTGCTGAACCCAAGGGAGGTCAACGTGGGTCCTGGAGACCCAGTGAATGAGGAAATGAGCTGGTGACAGCTGCACATGAATTTCCTTTGTCTTTGGTTGTAAGAATACCAAGTGTGGTGTGATTCTTTGTCTAGGAACCTTAGGAACAGTAAGTTCTCAGTGGCTGCATGGGTATCACCAAACAGGGGCAGCAGCTATGGATGAGGAGCTTTTTAGCATAGTGATGATAGTGGTTGTATATTGGAAATAAGTAGTGCTGAAATGCACTACAGCCAACAAATTAGCTTGCAGACGTCTTGATCCCCAGTAGGGGAAAAAACATCACTTTTTTGTGGTGGGATGGGTTGGGCCTTTTTTTTCCCTTATATGATAAACTGCGACCACACACTCCTACAGTTTTGATATGATCCCGGAGGCCACGTTGTTTCTTTGAAAAAAGAACATATCAGAGGATAAAATTAAATTGTAGCTGACCCAGCACCCTTGTCTAGTTTGTAGTCAGCCTGTAGTGTACTGCTCACCCCCTAACAAAAAAAAGGCCACACAACACTATTGTGGCCCTCAATTTAAGTTGTCTGCCTGCTGAAGAAATGGGAGTGAAAGCTTAAGTAGTTCAGCATCCACAAATATGAAAATTTAAGTCATTACGGAAGACTAAAATATCTGAACTTGTACCATGTCTCTTACAGATAAGAGATGTTATTCAGGTATATAAGGCATTTAGAGACAACTACCTCTGAGAATGTTTGGGGTTATCAAAAGTAGTAGAGAATCATCAGTCTACCTGTGTAGAAGGTTCTAAATGAAAGAGAAGTGCACTAATTGGCTCTCTGAGAGAGTAGCCAATGCATAGAACAGACTACCAAACTGCATTAGAGCAAGCACTAGTTTAGATATTTTTAAGAACATCCTGGACACTTATGGGATCAACTGTGTTGGTATATTGGCGTGCTAGAAGGGCATTAATGCCAGTGCTTGAAATATCTGAATGTATTTGTATGTCTCTCAACACCCTTGGAAGCCGTTTGTTATTAAATACATATCTAGTCTTATATGACACCATGCATATTGCAAATTAAAACAAAATCTTAATGAGATCACTAAGCTCTGAATTTAGTCAGCATTTTTAGCCTATAAAACTAACTAAGGGCAAGTAAGTTATATCCTTGTTTTGAATTGTTGTCCTGTTCTGAAATAACCAGCAAAAAAAGAAAAAAGATGCAAGAAGTGGCTACCTGGCCAGATGTTATTGCATAAACTATGAAGCTATGATACATGTCTTTATACAACCTCTTTCTTTTACCTGCCCATCTCTAGCAAACTCCTAAAGGGGTAGAATACAGTGAATATAAAAATTTACACACCTCTGTTAAAATGCCAGGTTTTTGTGATATAAAAAATGAGACCACAATAAATCATTTCAAAACATTTCCCACCTTTAATGTGACCTATAACCTGTACAGTTCAATTGAAAACAAACAAATCTGTTAGGGGAAAAATATAAAAAATAAAAAAGTACAATAAGCTGATTACATAAGTGTGCACACCCTTAAACTAATAACTTTGTTGAAGCACCTTTTGATTTAATTACAGCATTCAGTCTTCTTGGGTAGGAGTCTATCAGCATGGCACATCTTGACTTAGCAATATTTGCCCACTCTTCCTAGCAAAACCGCTCCAAATCTCTCAGATTGCAAGGGCATCTCTTGTACACAGCCCCCTTCAGGTCACCCCACCGATTTTCTATTGGATTTAGGTCTGGGCTCTGGCTCGGCCATTCCAAACCTTTAATTTTCTTCTGGTGAAGTCTTTTTTTGTTGATTTGGATGTATGCTTAGGCTCATTGTCATGTTGAAAGGTGAAATTCCTCTTCATCGCCAGCTTTCTAGCAGATGCCTGAAGGTTTTAGGCCAAAAGTGACTGGTATTTGGAACTGTTCGTAATTCCCTCCACCTTGACTTAAGGTCCCAGTTCCAGCTGAAGAATAGCAACCCCAAAACATGATACTACCACAGCCATGCTTCACCGTGGGGATGGTGTTCTTTTGGTGATGCGAAGTGTTTTTTGCTCCAAATGTACCTTTTGGAATTGTGGCCAGAAAGTTCATCCTTGGTCTTATCAGACCATAACACATTTTCCCACATGCTTTTGGGAGACTTGCTGTATTTTTTTGCAAATTTTAGCTGGGCCTGGATGTTTTTCTGTGTAAGAAAAGTTTTCCATTTTGCAACCCTACCCCATAATCCAGACATATGGAGAATATGGGAGATTGTTGTCACATGTAGTACACAACCAGTACATGCCAGAAATTCCTGCAGCTCCTTCAGTGTTGCTGTAGGTCTCTTGGCGGGCTCCCTCACCAGTTTTCCATCTTGTCTTTTCATCAATTTTGGAGGAACATCCAGCTCTTTGCAATGTCACTGTTGTCCCATATTTTCTCCACGTTTTGATGACTGTCTTCTTTGTATTCAGTGGTATATCCCAGTGCTGTGGAAATTTTTAGTACCCTTCTCCTGACTGATACCTTTCAACAATGAGATCCCTTTGATGCTTTGTAAGCTCTCTACAAACCATGGCTTTTGCTGTAGCAGGCAACTGAGTAAATGTCAGGAAAATCGTACTAGGACAGATGAACTTTATTTGTGGTTAATCAGAGTTTCTCTAATTGATGGCAGGTGTGTACCCAAGAAGATAATGCTGTAATTAAATCAAAAGGTGCTTCAACAAAGTATTAGTTTAAGGGTGTGCACATTTATACAGCCAGCTTATTATACATTTTGTATTTTTTTATATTTTTCCCCCTAACAGATTTGTTTGTTTGTTTTCAATTGAATTGTACAGGTTATAGGTCACATTAAAGGTGGGAGAAGATTTGAAATGATTTATTGTGGTCTAATTTTTTTATATCACAAAAACCTGGCATTTTAACAGGACTGTGTAAACTTTTTATGTCCACTGTATGTATGTATATTATGTGTATACACAGGTCCCTATCAGATTATCGAAGTTTCAAAACTTTGAACATCAAATGTTTTGAGTGGAGATCTGCATACAGTGTGGAATGGGAAATTTACCATGCTCCTCACTGTAGTGTGATCTCGGAGTTGGTATGTTTAATTAGAGGGGGGGATGCAGGGGATTCCCCCATAGCTCTCAACCTTCGATCTCTAAAATTATGGTTAAAATATGCTGGTTTTATTTTAAAGAAGATATTTTAAGTATTAATATGATATATATATATATATATTTCACTAAATAATCCTAACACTGAATGTGTGACAGAGTCTTTCAATGTGGAACATTTGAGGAACTTGGAAGAACATGAACTTTTAAGATATATATATACGTTCCTCGTAATGAGGAACACTTGAGAGTTATGGATTCCCCCCCTGCAAAAATCTAAAAAAAATTGTTTTTATTTTGTTTTAATTTTCAGTATGTATATATATATATATATATATATATATATATATATATATAAAACAAATATTGTATGCATGCATGTATGTATGTGTAATATATATATATATATATATATATATATATATATGTGTGTGTGTATATGTATGTATGTATATATATATATATATATATATAAGTAAATGTATGTATAGTCACACAAGGGCTTTTGTGTCAAGAAGAAAAGGGGACATAATATGCAATTACAAGACTGTTCAAATGAAGCAGCCATTGAAATTCAAATGAGAAAATTTTGGTACTATGTGGAGGTCTTAATGAGTGTGAAAACTTGCTTATTGTTTAGTTAGCCTTTCTTTATTGTATGGGGAAAAAGGAGTAATATACTGTAATGTAATGTAATTCCTCCCCCATGGAGTTCTGTGGTTACAGAAATAATGAGTTGAGATGTATGCATTTAGAACTGAAAGCAAAGTTAGCAGTCTTACTTAGGAAACCTTGGTGATCACCTTTATGAAGATTTACTATTTAAATTCTGCCTTGTATAGTACAGTTGAATTTTAATTCAGTATTGTATGTCTTCAGTAAAACAGAGCTAGGATATATATTTATTCACCCCCCCCCAGCAAACTGTAAATTCATCCTGCTGTCCCGGTCCTGTGTTTTGTCTACTTATGCCTCCTAATCTCTCCCAAACCAGAATTGGGGCAGACAAAGATTGTACTGCATCCTAGGACCTCACATCATCTTTGCTTCTGTGTAGGTTGCCAGGATTCGCCAAGTCATGCATGCACTCATTTCTCTCAGCAACTAATTCCGTTATGGCATTGTCATAGTTCATGTTGGTATGAATGACCTGAGGTGTACGTCACTGGTCTGTATGAAGAGAGACATGGTCGAGCTCTATGAGTATGTGTCTCAGGCAGGTATGTCCCTAGGCTTGAGAAGCATACTACCCTCACCTAGAATGATGCCATAGTATAAACATAAAGTGATTGATTTCAATAGTTGGCTTAGTTTTTGCTGTCATTCCAAGGGGATCCAGTTCCTGTCTGTCTGGGGAGCCATGGTCAGCAGACCTCGCTGTTTTGCCAGAGACTGTTTGTACTTGGCACCCATAGGCTTTCGGCTGCTGGAAAAAGGTCTTGCCTCCTCCATTGTGCCTTTTTCAAGCAAGGTCTCAAAAACAACATTACTGTTGTGAAGTTAACCAAACAGAACAAAATAAGGGTCATGCTGTAAATTCTTGGCGCTTAAAACAAGAAACTGCATTTCCCGGAACCACTTCCATCACTAGAAGATGTAGATGTCTGTGCAATCACAGAAACCTTTTTTAAGGCCTCAGAGTACACCGGCCCTACAAGGCTACAATACCTTCTACACCTTTAGCAAGCAAAATGAACATGTGAAAACCAAAGGAGGTGGTGTTTCAGTCTATATTACAGATAAGTTCACCTCCCATCTAGTCAGATTGGACAACTCCATGGAGTTACTTCAGATCCAGGTTACAGTGGTTAAGGCCCCCATTCAAGTCCTAGCCAGTTATAGATCCCTACATGGATCAGACACCCACGAAGCCTACTTAACCAAACTGAAGATGATCCAAATTTTACTGAACACACTGGTTATGGGGGATTTCAGTTATCCCACCATCAGATAGGAAACCTACTCTAGCCCAAACTCGCTATCAGAAATGTTCCTTGACTTTGTGAATTCATATGCCCTGGAACAAATTGTCCCTGCCTTGACAAGAGGAACAAACATTCTAGATCTGATCCTCACCAACATATCAAGCAGGTGCACTGCTGCAGTTGTTGGACCCTCCTTAGTTAAAACTGATCATAAGTCAGTCACCTTTGAACTGACACTAGCACCAGAACTCACAAAGGTTGAAATCAGACTTAAAAACTTCACCAAGGCAAACTATACCCTCCTAGATGAAGGTATAAATTCATTTCAAGCCCCACCACAAGCTGAAAGTCATAAGTACGCAGAAGCTTACACCAAAGCCCTGTACAATCACTTAATATAAGTGTATAGACTCTGCTGTACTAGATGGAATCAAAGTCAGATACCAAAGTAAAGTCATGCTGCCATGGTGGACTTCTAGCATCAACAAACTGTATAATAAATGCAAAATGTTGCTGTCTAAGAAAACAAAGACAAAGACCCATCAATGGAAAAGCACCTTCCTCAGCCTTAACAGACAAATAAGGCAACTTGTCAAATCCTCCAAGAGCTCCTTTGAGAGAAACCTAGCAAGTACTGCCAAGGATAGCCATAAGACCTTTTTCAGCTATTTACATAAACTAAATGGTAGGACCCAAGCATGTGCAGAACTGGTGGCCAACGGTGTCACACACACTGACCCCACAGAGATAGCGAACCTGCTAGCAGATAGGTTTGGTGTAAATTTCACTCCCCTATCCCCTCCTAACTTACAACAAATCCTCACCCAAATTTTTCCCCCACCTTACATGTCTGAAGAGCAGGTCCTTAAAGCCCTGTCCAAGGCAAAGAATGCGGCCTCTATGGGACCAGGTGACATTGCAGGCTGTCTTCTAACCAGGCTAAAATGTGAGGTAGCATCACCACTAAGTACCCTTTTCAGTCATAGTTTAACCACAGGCTTTGTTCCTGGAGAATGGCTGTAGTTATTTCCCTCCACAAAGGTGGCCTAGCAACAAACCTGGGGAATTAAGGACCCATAAGCCTGACCAGCCTCATGTGTAAGGCCATGGAACGTATCATTATGGACCTCATAAATAAAGACATGAGTGATCTCCAAACCCTGGAGCCTACCCAATTCGGCTTATTGAAGGCCAGATCCTGCCTGTTAAATCTTGTGGACTTATTTGAAAGTGTGACCAAGGCCATTGATGATGGTAGATCTGTGCACACAGCATACCTTGACTTGGCAAAAGCTTTCAACACAATCCCACATTCAGGCATTACCAATAAACGTAGCAAACTGAATGTAAACCCTTTTGTTATAAGATGGTTTGCCAGCTGGCTCACAAACTGGGCACAGACTGTCAAAGTGGGGGAATTCCACATCAACCAGCAGACCTGTTTCCAGCAGGGTGTTACAGGGGTCATTGCTGGCCCTCCCTCTGCTGTTTGGAATATACTTCTCAGAAGTTCAGGCAAAAACTAAAGGGTTGTGGCTAAGTTTGCAGATGACTACAAACTATATGCAATCATTGAATCCCCAAATGATGTCAGTATACTCCAGATTGGTCTCACATAGACCAATGACTGGTATATTAGTCACGGTCTCAAGCTGAATGCAAACAAATGCATCATCATTCCCTTTGGAAGCTGAAAGCAAAGAAATATATCATCATTCCCTTCGGCACAAACTGTGTCCCTTCACACTATCAAATCAGTAACAATACCCTAAGTACCCATTGAGTGATAAAGGACCTGGGATCACAGGTTGACCACAATCTTAACCTCGACCACCACATGTCTACAGTTGTAAGGAAAGCTTTCCACATAGCTCAGTTGATTAGTAAAGGCATCGCCTCTAGAGCAAAAGAAGTTATAACCCCACCCTATATTCTGCAGCTATCCAGCCCACAATTGAGTATAACACCCCATTCGGCATATACTGTACTAAGCGTATACAGCAATTAGAGAGACCTCAGAGGTTTCTAACAAAGAAGATCAAGGGCCTCCAGCATGTGCCTTACACATATTGACTAAAATCACTGTCATTGTACTCTGTATATTACAGACTTCTTAGGGGACACTTATGCCTGGCCTACAGAGCAACCCAAGACCCAAACCTAATGAACTTACTACATATCCGTAAAATCAAATGGTTCTAGGGCTAACCTGTTCCTGCGACTTAAATAGGACATGCTGGAGGGACAGATTTATCTCCCAGTGACTGCCACATCTTTGGAACAGGCTACAAATTCATGGGAAACAGAGCACTTCTGTGACACTGTTCAAGAGGAACCTGGATGATTTAATGGGGCATCATAAATTCTTACCAGAGATAGCACCCACAACCCTCCTGGACATAGGCAGTTATCACTAAATGCAATCTTGGGTATTTACTGGTACCGCTATGGTATTACATTGGGTTGAAATGGCAAGGCTTAAAATGACCTCCGGGTCAATAGCCTAGTAATCTCCTATGATCCTATGACCTACCATCATTCTCCCCCCTCCTCTGATATTGTCCATTGTGTCGGAGGGCTATTCCCCCTTATGAAGTACACCTTCTTGCAGGGAATGCCTAGACAAACACCCATCCCTGTATGCCAGTGCCTCAGAATCCCAAGCCACTAATTGAAACAGGTTTATTTGGACTGAGGTTAGGACTTTATCCCTCTACTATAGCTAAGATATTTATTTTGCTGTAGATCATATTCTTCTTTAAACATTCTGTCCATAAACTATTATTTTTATAGTCTTTGTGATTGCCTTCATCGCTGCATATTTAATATCTATCAACACTATCTTTATCATTTAAGTAATGTTTTATTTACTATTGAGATCTTGTAGCTGGTATTTGTTATTTATTTATTTACATTGTTTATTATTTGGAAAGATGGTATTATCACTGTAACATGAGAAAGCTGTGGTATCCATCTGTAATTATACAAAATTGCTTGAACATGCTACTTGGGAGATATTAATTTTTCTAATTTATATTTGGATAAATCTAGAGTAGTCAAGTAACTGGTGTGTTTAGACTCTAGCAATATTTAGAGTAGTTGCTTTATGACCATGTCAGGAGGAAAGTGGTGGTGAAGTAGAGAGTTCTTCCAACTTTCCCTGGGAGTTGTGTGGGTGTGTGTGTGAATATAAATAGTAATTTATCTCAAAGTCAGTTGCCATGGGTAAGGGTAAGTGGAAGACACTGTAATTCAGAATGAGTGGTGAGCAAGGTGTCACAGATTTAATTTTGTAAGTGGTTAATGTGTAGTCCTAGCCAGGTTTTTGATGTTGGAAGCCCATACTAAGGACAGCAATGCATATTCCCTTTATGTTCTTTGGGGGGTTTTGTATATTTTCATTTGTGTTTATTTTTCTTTTATTAGCTTTTTTTAGGTATCTCAAGTTTCAAAGGACCTTAACCCATGTCCTTATCACAGTGGAGCAGATTTAGGTCTAGTCCCAGTAGAAACCATTTTAACTTTACATACCTGTCTAGCAGTAACCGGTTAACACCGCCTGTGTGCTGGCATATTTCACTGCTGGCATGGTGGCTTTCATTCTCCTTGTTGCTACATCTCTGTTTTTTTTTTTATTGTTTTTTTTATTGTTTTCATTTTTATTGTTTTATTTTTCCTGTTTTTTTGTGTCATATATCCTGTGGATGGACTTTTAGTTATGGGGACTTGTTATACTGCCTGTACTGGATTTTTTTGCTCTTTTTTTTGCAGCTTTTTCAGTTTTTCCCTACATTTTTTTATGGTTTAACTACAGAGTCTGAACCATGGTTCAGGAGCAGTTCTATTCCAGCACTGGGACTCAGATGGATTTATTTATTGGCACTTTGTGGGAATTTGTAGAATTTGTGAATGAATGATTTTCATGTAATAGAAACAGCATGCATAGACTTCTAATGTGAATCTATTTATATGATTGATTATTTCCTTCTTCAGATGATTAATGATGGGTTACATTGATTTCTTTTCTGTTGGATTCTGGACTTACTTTTTTATGATTTATATCTATTAATTATTAACTTTAATCATTAATTTTATTTTTACGACTGTGTATGTTTGACCAGACTCCATTGGTAGAATAATAATTTGCTAGATTGTACTGTTGCATTTTTTTGTTTTGTTTAATCTTTGTGATTTTAGAATTTCATGCTAGAGATATTCATGTTGATATTTTTTTTTTGACATTGTCTATGTTTTTCATTGTTTAAGTAACAAATTTTAAAATGTAATACCTGAAACCTGAACTTAAGATAAATAGAAAATAAAAAAATTACGCATTCCTAATATAACTATTATTTATTACTGAACTTATATTATTTAATCAGTAAACACAATATAGCAATTTAGCATAATAGCATTTTAGCATTTAGCATCTTGAAAAATATGCTTAAAACAAAAGTAGAACTGTTCAAACTGTGTTCTTTACATTTGTTCTTCTTTAGCAGTGTGTGTAGCAGGCTGTCTCCCTCTTTAATTTTGTTAATATATATACATTATGTAATAGGATACTATAATTTAATACTGTTAATATCACTATTGAAGAGTGATCTTCCCTACTAAGACTGAGACACGAAGGGGAATCACTTACTGGTTTCATTTGGCTTAATTGATAAGATTGATTTACTTCTGTTTCTTCACTTTAAGTAAAAACATCACATTAAAATTTTCAGAATGATATTGAACATTCTATAACTTTTTCTACTTTTACAGTCATACATTAATTTAATTTTTCCTCATTGTTAGCATTGAGATGAGGGCGGTGGTGATTCTATTTAATAAATATTCTTTAACTCTTTAAAAAAAAAAAAGCAAGCATTTACTGTTTCCTTACATTCTTCCTGAAATTCTCATGCATTGGGCATTCTTTCTCAACCTGGAAAATATCTCTAATTTTCCCTGAATAGCAGATACATTTCTTGTCCATTTTTTCCTCATTCCCCTATCTATCTTACCATTGGTTTCAACACTGAATTTCAAATTTGAGGTGCATGTAAACAATGCACAGCTCTGAAATGGATATATCATATGGATATGTTTTATCATTAGTCAGATAGAGGCAAGTATGTATTAAACCTGTGTCTGATGCAAATCATTCTTCACTCAGAAAGACCTTATTGCTAAATTTGTATCCTAGATGTAACTGTGGCTCTTCATAATATTTTTGGATAGTTAGGCCTTCAGAATGGTATGCGCAACCATGTAATTACAGTGTTTTTTCTTACATTACCAATGTTGAACTTTTCTAATCCCTTCCTTCCATTAAACCATTTTCTCATCCCTCAAGGTCAAACATTTAGTAGACTTTTTTCCTACTCAATTTTATTTTGGTACCTATAATTTGTGCATCTTCCAGAGCCTTTTCATGAGTCGAGCTAAATTCTTCCATCAGGTATACTGAGAGAAAATGTGAGAGAAGTCATAGTTTTCGCAGAACTCTGTAGACAGGTGAAAAGATATTTCTACAAACCTTTTCTTGCCCATAATTGTATCAATGAGTAGATTTTGGCCTTAAGCACCTTAATCAAAGGTGCTATGTAGTTAGACTACCCACATTTACATCTACCTACCATAGAGCATGATAGTTTGAGTTTTTGTTTGAACATATCTTTCCAGTGTCCCTTTCTAGAAAAAAACACTCCTAAATGCTGGGAAGAGTTGATCTTTTATATTTTCTGCCCATTTATTTTAATTATTATTCCCTTTTCTCTACTTTCAAATGACATCATTTTTATTTTCTTCATATTAATTTTCAAGCCCCTCTTGATTTGTAAATGTTCCAGAGCGGCAGTCTGTCTTTAAAGGGTGATAATTTTAGGTGCCAGTGTTAATATGTCATATGTGAAGCCTTGTTCTGGGCAGGAATTACCATTCATTTTTGGAGCATCCCTCCCACACACACAGACACCTGATGTTAAAATGGTAATTTTTAGGTAGTAAAGCCAAAGGGCCAAAATGCACCCTTGTCTGACTCCTTTCTTTGTTTCAAATTCTTCTGCTAAATAGCCTTTTGTGGTAATGTTAACTTTGCAAGTTGGTTTAGATTTACCTGTTTTCTGTAATGTCAGCTGTAGCTTTCCCCTGTTCACTTAATCAGATGCTGATTCAGTAGCTATAAATGCAGCTCATGCAGTTTTTTTTCTTAACTTTGACATACTTCTGAAGGGCATATTCAGATATTAAGAACTTTTAATGTTTACCATTTCTCCTCTGAAATTTGTGTTAAGATTTATGAATCGCATCTTTCCCCGTATGCTTTTCATTTCTTCCTGTATCAGGTTGGAAAATACTTTAAGGGAACTGTCTAACATTGCAATAGGAAGTACATCCTTGGCAATAGATTTTAAGCACGATTTATGTACTTGGTAGTGTGCCCCCCACCAATAAAAGGGTGCAAGAAAGATTAAATACATGTAAAATTAAAATCCCACTAGTGAAAAAACACAAGGCACAAGTTCTGTAAGAGCACCAATAAAGAGAGGAGGAATTCCATTGCTGGGACAGAAAGGAGAAAATATCTTGTCACATTCAGCACTGGTGTTCTTTCCTCCACAGAAATTACACATTTAAGATGAAGTAAAATTAAAATCCACCACTGAACCAACCACTGCCTGTTATGAGTATCTATATTTAAAAAAATGTAAGTAAGAGAGGAGTTCCTTGCTAAGGCTGTAAATTGCAGGGGAAATGGCTGTTAGGCTTAGCAATGCTCCTTCTACCCCCCCCACCTCCCACAATACTGCTGATGAAAAACATAAAATATAAATAAAATTAAGTCCTCAATAAAAAAAGTACATGTTAAAAGCAGTAAAGCAGCCAAGACACAAAAACTTTTCTTATCTTTAAGTCAGTTGGCATGGAATCTTTAATGAAGTTACATCCTTTAAGGCATAAAACACAAGTTAATGTTTACCATTTTTCCTCTGAAATTTGTGTTAAGATCTCAGTTCATGTTAATCAGTTTAAATTTTTTCATAGGTTCATAGGTGTTTACTAGGCTAACAACTACAAGGACCTTTTTAAGCCTAGCCATGCATCCCAAATCTCTGACAAGTTCTGGCACCCTTGATAAGTGGGTAACCTGTGTGGACAATTTTTGGATATGCCTGGTTAGGTATATACCGAAGGGGGCATTGTACTCCATGATAGGTGTGATGATTGCCGAATACAGTGGGATAATGACTTCCTTGGACCTAGATGCCTTTGTTTATAAGTTGCACAACATAGAATGATTTCCTCACTACTGTAGACACATGATAGTCAAAGGCTAGATTACTGTCTATGTGCCCCAAGTCCTAGACTACTGGGTCAGCTGTTAGGAGGGGTGTTGTCAATATGATAGTTTTCCTGGTTGATGACTTCCTGAAGGATACTATTATGCATTTCTTGGTATTTAATTGTATTCCATGGCTGTAACTTTAGTTTGTTTGTGTCACCCCTTCCTGGAGAACATTTGTGTTGGTGGTGGGAGTCCATGACAGCTACTAATTTGCAGTCATCTGCAAATTTAGTCAGCCAGAGTCCACTGACATTGGCCTTGACTTCAGAGAAGTGAATGTCTAAAAGGAGCCATTCCAGGACCTATCCCTGAGGGACTACGCTTGTGACTGGTCTCTTTGTAGAGGTGGAATCCCCAATTCTAGCTTCCTGTGTCCTGTCTGTGAGTCAGCTGGCTATCCATTGGGTGACATAAGGATTTGTACCTGACCTCTTGAGTTTGTCAACAATGCCAGTGCCTGAGTGGAGTATTGTCAGATGCCTTGGCCAAGTCATGGTGGGCAGTGTGAACCATTTTACCCTCATCCATTGCTTTGGTGATGTTCTCAAAGAAGTCCACCAGGTTGAGTAGGCATGACCTGCTGTTAATAATATTAAATTGAGTTGGGTCTGGTGTCTGGAGTTTTCTTATGTCATTATTGATAATTTCCATGATAATTCTTTTAATGGCTTTGCATATGAGACTAGAGAGTCTTATGGGTCTGTAGATGACCCACCATTGTTCCGAGGGATGACTGTTGCTATTCTCCATTCATGAGGCACAAAGTCTGTTTGGAGACTAAAGTTAAATAGTAATTCCATAAGGCCTGATAGGTAATATTTCATGCTATTTAGAAAACCTCCTGTGATATTGTTTGGGTCCATTGATGCAGTGTTGTTGGCCTTAGAGGAGAGAGAGAGATTGTCGTCCAGTAGATTATATATTCTGGCTCAGTGCAGGTGAGTCCATTAACAGTGAGCTCTGCACACAGTTGTGTGTTGTCTTTAAGGTTGTGGACATATCTAAAGAATGCCTTGTGGGTTGTCCTTGTTCTGGGAGGCCAAATTTACCTCAAATTGTTTTTGGTAGACTTTATTTGCCCTCTGAGTTGTTTGTGTAGTCTGATGATAGTGTTTTTATTCTACTGGGTGCTGCACCTCCTAATTATTGTCACAGTTTTCTTCCTTAAGTTACAGCCCAGATGTTGTGATTCCACCAGGGTGGTTTGTTGTTTTGGGTTAGTTCTATACTTCTTGGTGGGTACAGCTGCCTTGATGTAGCTATTAACCTACTTGTACAGGGTTTCTGTGAACAGTTCCGTGTAGGCAGCTGTTTATGAGGGCTTGAAATTTACCAGGTTATCACTTAATAGTAGGAAGTTTTCCTTTTATTGAATGAACTAAGCATGTTTGAAATTTCTGATACCTGCCTGTAACATGCAAAGTTAGTGATAGGTGGAGTACAGTGGGAGATATATTGTAGAATGATGGCGGTGGAGTACAGTGGGAGATATATTGTAGAATGATGGCAACATACCAGTTGTGTATCGTTCAAGATTTTCCAGGAAATAAACCCACATGAGCTAGCAAAAATTCAGTAAACTAAGAGCCAGATCTCGTGTTGTCCTTTTCATTCTTTCTCACGAAGGGGTCTAGGATTTGATCCTCTGATCCGACTCGGCTGCATCTACAAGACTTTGGATCCAAATCTCTAGTTGCTCCC